>NC_142928.1:159132027-159282027 GCF_046866305.1 Octopus bimaculoides
GCAAATGTTTTAAATTAATTAACGTTCACAACAGCAACATATTCCTTTGTACACAGTTTGTTCAGCGTTCGTTTAAAAATAATAAATTATTTTTGCAGGAAAAATTGAATTATGCCTTCTGAATTTTCTTGGAGCTTAACTAACTTCACCGTCACATTCAATCCCAAATTTTATAACATTTAATACATGTCCCAAATAAATGTTGACTTTCTGTACTTTGTTACATTGGTGACACATAGTAATTTTTACTAAATTGGTGACTTTCCGACGCTGGAATATTTCTTTTAGAAATATTCCTTAAAAAAATTTTTTATAGCATAACTATGTTACAGAAAGTATGGTTTGCACCTATATTGACTATATTTCGTTTCGCTTGAACTTCGTGTGTGTACGTTTTGCTGTTTTTAATATCATCAATTGTATGAGTGTCTGTGTGTCTGTGAGTGAGTGTGTTTCCGAGTTCGTTACTTCTGTAGTAAACTATAGTAAAGGATATTTTACACCGTTTTAATGAGCCCACATTTAACGAAGTAGCCATCCTTATGGTAGGTGATCCCCATGAAAATCGTGATATTCTCATTCGTGCTCGAGATAACAACTTTAAACGTGTTTCAAAAACTCATCCCTCTTATGATGCTCTCCAGTATCCTCTTATTTTGTGGAATGGACAAGATGGGTATCATTTCAATATTCCACACATTGAACCTGCAACAGGAGAGCCAATTACAAACAAAAAGGTGTGGTCAAATGACTTCTATTCTTAACAATTGATGTTAAGACCAGAACAATCAAATTAATTACACATGTATCGTGATCTATTTCAGCAATACTTGGTTGATATGTATGCTAAAGTTGAGAGTCAGCGTCTCCTCAAGATTCGTAACAATCAAAAAAAGTTAAGGGCTAAAAATTATGTTCATCTCCAAGATGATCTGAGGACAGATGGTGATATTCAAAACATGGGGCAACTTATAATCCTCCCATCATCATTCACAGCTGGTCCTCGATACATGCACGGACGAACACAAGATGCTATGACATGTCAGGACATACGGAAAACCAGGTCTTTTTGTCGCTTTCACCTGCAATCCTAAATAGGAGGAAATAAAATCTAACCTTTTTTCAGTGTTGCATCTCCTGGTTTTGCAACACTGCAATACCACTCAGTGGGGGAAAGAACCGCTCATTCCATGTTCAAGCTCCCTCTAAACCTTGAAAATGAAGGAATCTCAAATGTGCTACATTTCCAAAACCTCTGTAATGGCAACAGTTCGCCAACAAACTTACTTCATTGTTTGGGATGAGTGCACTGTCGCATCGTGGAGCTCCAGAGTTACTTGACCTACCCTCCAAGACATAAAAAATAGCACGCTCATAGGAGGAGTTACAGTTCTTCTTGCAGGAGATTTTCGTCAAACGTTGTCAGTTATCCCCAAAGGATCATAAGTTGATGAGGTCAGTGCATGCTTCAAAAAATTGTACCTTTGGAGACACATGAAAAAACTTCATCTTACAAGCAGCATCAGAATACTTCTACAAGATGATCATACGAGCTTCTTAAGATTGGTAATAGGATATTAACTTTCAAATCAAGACTTCAGCTACATGAAATTACATGCTATCAAATGATAGTTTCTCTTTAGGGATCTTATAGATAAAGTATTTCCTAATTTATCTGTCAATTACACTGACGTAAACTGGTTATGTGAAAGAGCTTATAAATCTAATATTTTCCTATCCTTCCTTAATACTGGTTCCCATATGCAATTCCTATCTGCACTAGGTCTGCTTAGGAGGTTGTTGTGTCCTAGCATATGTGCTGCTTCTTTTAGTTTTCGTTTTTTCCAGTGGTGTTCTCTGTCTATTATTTTAACTTCATCCCACAGGGGAGGTGGTCTCCATTTTTTCCATACATGATCAGCTATACCCGATTTATCAATATCTCCTCGTGTCACAGCTTTGCGTTGTTCGTCTACCCTTATTTCGAAGGGGGCGGTATGTTTCACCTTTGTATAACCTACCACAGCTGCATGGGTGGAGTACACGCTGTCTTTGGTCATATTCTCTTCTACTGGTGGTTTTACTTGAAGGAAATATTTGCGAAGTGTTGTATTGCTCTTGAATACTGTCCTGATGTTATATGGGCCGCATATCTTTTGTATCTTTTCGGAGAGGCCTTTCACATAGAGTAGACAGACTGTGGACAGTTTATTGGTTTCATCTTCTCTTTGCTTCATAATTGGAGCGGATAGTATGTTTTTGGGGTAGTTGTTCTTAATAGATTGTTATTGAGTTTGATCATTTCTTCGCGGTTTGTATCACGATCGCTACTTATATTTTTTGCACGATGTTTTAGGCACTGAGCAATCCTTCTCTTTACACTGTATGGATGGTAGGAATTGAAGTTGAGGTATCACAGTCAATCCTTGAAGGTAGTTGCACTTGCTCTCTCTACTACATACTTCTCCACGGTGAAAAATTTGTGGCGGTGTATTGAACAGATTTTCACCAAATTTGGCGAAGATACTCATAACCCTAGCCCTTACCCTAACCCTAATCCTAAAACCCTAACCCTAACCCTAACTCTAAAACCCGAACCTTAACCCTAAAACCCTAAAGCTAAAACCAGTACAAACGCACGAACGATGTCATAAATAACAGTACCACCGTTAGTTGTTGTTGACAAACAACGGCACTAATGTTATTCAGGGGAAAAGATCCCATTACACTACCACAACGTGTTGTTGACAATCCACAGCAGTAATTGTTTTCACCTCAATAGACGTCAGTGATTGGTTGAAATTACCGAAATACGACAACTTTTAACATGAAATAACTTCGAATATAAAAAATTTTTCTCTGTTCTATAAGACAAAATATACAAGTATTCGAAGTTTTAAAGTGTTCCGGTTGAAAACATACTAAATAAAAACTAAATAAAAAATGGTGTCTGCCAAATCAGAAAGATCCCAGAATTCCACCTTTGGTGATAAACAATGACACCTACTATAACCAGCATCGTATGGGATGGTTGTTTAAGTTTCGAGTCGTGTCACTTATTGATGTAATTAAACTGATCTCTTAAATTATTTGATGACACTTGAAAGTTTCCCCTTCGTGCACGCCCTATCCAACAATAACAACAGTCTCTAACTGTTTCTCTCTTTAAAGGCGGAAACTTCTTATTTCCACTTCATAATGTGTATGTTAGTAAAGGATCAGAGATAGGTATGATCCTCTTTGATAGCAATAATTTTCATGAAATACAATTTATATAAGAAGTAGTAGTAGCAGCAGCAGTCGTAGTTTTTATTGTATTTGATGGCAGTTGTAGTGTTGTTGCTGATGTTTGATGTTTGCAGCAGAAGTACAGACGAACTAAAGGAACGGTAATGTTTATGATGATGAAGATGATGTCGTTGTTTTATCTGAGGTCAGCTTTGAATGACCAGATATATGATGAAAGGCATTCTAGCTGCCTTTTTTTTTTCATGTATTTTGTCATTTGATATTCAGGAAACAAAACTCTTACAGCATTGGTTTAACACCACAGCGCTCAGCATGTTGGTAACGGAGTTGTTGAGAACCACATGGAAGGTCCTTATAATTGATGCAAGGCCACAAGTTTAGAGTGCGTATGTTATGTATAAGTGTGTGCGTGAGAGGATTTATTGTATAATTAACAACCTTCAATACATATAAATGGTATTTCTTTTATAGATGTGGAATGGATTAGATCTCAAAAGTCGGAGGTACAAAACTATATAATGGATGGCATTTAATTCAATACTTTGAAGCAGACAGTTCAGAAACTGGGGTAAATTTCTTCCCACTGTAGATTTTCGTTTACTCAGGGAATAAATATACTAATTCTGGAACTGTGTATATTTTTTCAGTTATGTTGTGTCTCGGGAGGGTCATTATGCCAATCATAAACATACGCACTGGTTTTTCTTAGCTTCTTTTAATAGTATCTGTAAATCAGTTAAACATTTAACCAATTAGTTAATTGATTGTTTGATTAATCGTTTCGCCAATCAATCAGCAAGCCACCAAAGTCCTTTCGTCCCCATTCGTGACTTCATCAGTGACATGTCCTCTTTACTCCAGATCTATTTAAAGTCGAGAAGAAAATTTGAAGTAGGACAGCTTTGTGAAAAAAATACTAATTTTCTTTCTTTCTTACCACTTTGGATTTAACGATTTGTATTGTATCCTTCTTAATTACTGTATTACTAATGGAATAATAGTCTAATTCAAAAGACTGGGTTTAGTTATTACTTTTGTGTCGAATGTTTTACTATGGCAAAAGCATAAACTCTATTATTGAATAAAAGAAATTGAGGATAAATTTACTTAAAAAAACTTGCTAGGATGGGGTGGTAGTAAATTGTACGAAAAAAGTAGGGAACCACTCCAGGCACAATACTACTACTACAACTACTACTACAAAGCAAGATATAGTAGCCAAATTTTCTTTAAATCTACTCTGCCGATTTAAGCTGTTATTTTAGATTATGTTGGATAATGCAGTAGTAGGAAACGTGACAAGGAAACCTTTACGTGGTTGCTTGTAAGAAACTGTTGCAAAATCTTCCTTGAATACTTCACTGCTGTTTTTAAAAAATTGTTCAATGTACAGGTCTTTGCTATGTAGTCCGTGGGCCTATGATATAGCTAGGAAAATTCATCTACGACTCACGCCTCATCGTTTACATGCGTGCTCAGTCAGGACATACCTGGGGTGGGGGGCTACACAATAGTAATGATGTCAACACCAACGAGAGAGGCTATGCATGGTTGGTGTGACCTATTAGAAATAACTGACAAATTTCCCTCAGATTATATCCAACCGTCAGAATAAGGGAAATGACGCATTAGATAATCATATTATAAATTTACACAAAAAGGTGAGATGGTCATAACTGGAATAACTTTGATCATAGATATGCGTAACCATGATTGATATGAAACTAAGCATCAATAACTGTTTTAGACTAGACAACAATATATCGAGAAGGTTGTACATTTAAATTTCATATATTTCTACTTCATAAAAGATAAAAGACACATTTAATCATGAAAGAAAGAAATTTAAAATGCAGAGCATTTAGTATTATATGAATAAGGATGGAATTTAAAATTAAGATTTAATATTTACACATTTCACACATAAATGAACGCACGCACAAATTATATGCATCGCAAAGAATTGATTTATTGAAAATATATGTTTGAATTAACCGCAATATCCGGCCTTGTTAGGATTCATTAATCCATAAAATTAACACAACACGAGCTCATAATATTTTGAATACGTTGCTTTAAAAAGATACTAATAAACTTAGTTCGGTCCGGGGATGTGGATCAACTCAAAATTGTTGCATCCAAGCTATTCATAAGACGATTCAAAGTCAGCTTCATAAAAAGGCACGGAAAATGAGATAAGACAAACAACATTTATATTTTATTCCTATATTTAAAAAGATTTCCGGGAAAACGTTTTTTATTTTTTCAAAACTGATTTGCATAATCATCCTGAATTATTTTCTCAATCAGTAACATTTTCCAATGTCTGATGTAGTGATTGGTGGAATACAATCTTAGTCTTTCTGTCAGGAGTCAGAAAAGGACAAATTTCTGCTGTTTCTAGCTCTGGAAAAAGTATGTTGAATGTGATACTAAGTTGATTTCAATAACATTGCGCCTTGTTGGTTATCTTTGAAATGAAAGGCGTACTGGAAATTGAAATAGTTTAAATTCGAATGTCACACCTGTCAAGATCAATTCTAAGAATGAAAACATCTTCAATGTTGATGCAACCAATTCAAATTGTAGGTTTTGTGATGTGGAAGGATTTTCACGCCACTAGGCGAGTGTCAATGCTCTGTCGTAGGGTATCTAAATTTCTAAGAATGATAGAGGAGGATCCTTTCTTTTAGACGATGTAGTAGGATTCTAGAAGAATTCAAAGAATTCAATGAATTTAGAGTAATGAACTATCCTAGAAGATACAAACACTTAAAATTCATCTCACCGTTTTATTTACAGAACCTAGTATGCGAGAGGCACCCAAAAGTAACCGGAAACGTTCTCTGTGGGACAAGCTCGTTGTAGTTCAGACTTTCTGCCGCCAGAACCACTTGATGCGACCCTCAGGCATCAGTCTGCCGACCGGCGTCGTCTGGTGTTGTCGTACTTCCACGTGGTGCATCTTTGTTTTGCAGTGCTTCTCCTCTGTTCGTCGATTTTTGCGAAGGCTGAAACGAAGGAACAGCGTGCTTCCGTGAAATTTTGTTTTCTGTTGGAGAAACCGGCGGTCGAAACAGTTGTCATGCTTCAAACAACTCACATAGCTGTTACCAACCAAGTGCGAAACAAGTTTACGAGTGGTTTTCACGCTTTAAGAATTGTCATTTGTCGCTTGAGGACCAACCTCGTTCAGAGCGACCGTTGACCTCCCGAACGAATGAAAACATCCTGAAAATTCATGAACTGATCTTGGAGGACTGTCATTGAACAATTGACGAACTTGTTGTTATGACAGGTATATCCTGGAGCTCCTGCCATCGAATTTTGAGTGAGGAATTGTGAATAAAAAGAGCTGCAGCAAAATTTGTGCCTCGCTTGCTCACGGAAGATCAAAAGCAGTCACGACTGAATGCGTGTTGAGAACTGAGAGTACAGTTGGAAGTTGATCTGGACCTTTTTTCGAAGGCCATCACAGGTGACAAAAGTTGGTGCGACGGAATTTGTAGATGTGGAAGATATGAAGAAAAAATGACGGTGACGTTAAAAGGCATCGCTTCGCAAGAGTTTCAGCACTGTTTTGAATAGGGGAAAGCGCGTCTGGACTGATGCATTGCTTCAAATGGAGAATACTTTGAAGGCGATAAAAGTGTAAACTAAGTGAATAAAATAATATTGCAAAATTTCAGTTTCTTCTGAGTACCCCTTCATATCTCTTCCGTGAATACATTTATGATCATTGAAGTCGAAATGGACAGTTCAGCATAGTTTTACTATCAATACATTTACATCCCGAGCTTGATTTCCACTATGAGATGGTATTTGAATTAGTGCTTCATTGTCATGACCTTTTCCAATTCGAAGCGATACAATTGAATAGTCTCCACCGTTCTTTCTTTTTTGCATCTAGAAGAACAAATTCCTAATTGGTTGACAGCGTTAATTTCTTGACATGTCTTCAGAGAGATGAAGCTTTAGGGCAGGCATTATGCTCATCTGCTCATAGGAATCACAGATAGAATATTTGACGGGAATCATGTACAAGCAGCAGTGGTATTTCGCCAATGATTTCGTTTGTATGTCCCTCAAGTGTCCGATTTGGTACTTCTAGAACAAGTCTGTCGGCCAGAATGCATTCATTCCACACTACCATTTGATAACTCTTGAGGAAAACTGCCATGCTTCAGTCTCTAATAATGATGCAGAAAAGTGTATGTTAGACTTAAAGGAATGAGCAGTTCTTACAACTGTCAAAGTGTCACAGCTATGGAAGAGAAGGATGTAACAACGGTAGTTTTCTCTTGATTTCTGACTACCTCAGATCAAGTTGATAAGGAATGCTTTGCCAGTTCCTCCAGGTGTAAGAAAATAATTCCATGATTAGTCAGAGATTAATCTGATTCACTTCTTTATAGGTTTCTCTTAGAATTGACATCAATTTTGGTTCAATTTATTTAATGTACTCATTAAACTAAACAATGTTACATAATGTTTTTCTGAAAACTTCACTGCTCATTGAGCTTTAACGTTGCCTTTTATGTAACTGCATGCAAAGATACTTTAAGGTTTTCCCAGACACTGACTGTACCAAATCTATTTTGCAAAGAGCGAAGATGAACATATCCTCTCGAAAACCCAATTGAGGACTGGCTTTGCTGATCCTTGTCTGATGTAATCTGTCTGTTTTCGCAGATGTATTGGATTGGAGGGATTGTGTGAGGAGATGAAGATATTTTAGTGTCGTATTCCTTCATTTTCCAGAAACCTAAAATGTTAGTATCTTTGTCGGAAGGTGCTCAATCAACCTCCGTTTCCTGCTTTTAGGGAACCAAATCAAGTGGAATTTTTGACGTGATAGAAGCAACAAACACATTTGAAAAATTACAGTAATACTTGGGTGGATCGTGTAAAAAACACCCAACTATATCTAGGGACAAATTTACCTTACTTTTGTCTTTGGAAGAATTTAATTTGGCTTTGATTAATAAGCAATCTTGTAGGTTCACATTCTTTGTCCATGAAGTAAAATTTCAGATATTTGTGATCAAAATCTGAAAGAGGAAGATGTGATCCTGTGCCATGATAAATTTGTCTCTCTATATGAGATAAATTTATCATCATTAAGTATTGGCAGTCACTTTACTTGTCGCACGAACAAACTTCATATAGATACTCTCGAAACAATACCAGTTAGTAGGCTTTGTGTCTTCTAAGGGAAGACAACGAATGATCCATTTCGTTTTATTTAACATTAACCCTCTGTATTCTAGCATTTCTTGTGTGTTTAATGTATAGTTAATTCGGTATTTTACAGATCAGATAATGCGGTTTTCCGACAGTATAATGAACTCCTTCGACAACGAAATCAAATTTAAATTACGAGTTGAAGTAAAACATATTTCTTATAATTTATCTATTTATAATAGTGAGACGCAAATTTAATTTTCCTCTAGGGGCATGTTCTTCATATCATATCAAAATATTCACCTGATGTTTGATAATTCTGGAAGTAAGTGAGTTTAAACTGAAGCATGCTTTTGTAGCGTAGACTCGGGTGAAATTCTTCTCTCCCATTTATTATATATACGTGCATTCGAACGTAGCAGGGAACAGCTAGCCCTTGGTCGCTATTTGGATCCCTTTGTGTCCACTAATCTGATTGGTTGATATTGGCGCAATTTGTCTCCACTTGATTGTGCCAACTTGCCGTGTATAGCCAGTCAGAGGCCCTAAATAGGATCGCGTGGGACAACCTGTTCACCACCCTGTTTGAGCCTTTAGCTCCTTATAAAAACTCAGCTTTTCTTCGTTTCGAAGTCTTTGGTTCCTGACCTTTTAAGGTCTAGCCACTGACCACAAAGACAGCCAGTTCTAGCGACAACGCTAGACAACACCACTACCACAGCGTAGAGACTCGCCAACTTCGTCCAACAGCATTACAGCAACCTCCTTCTTCGTCGCCACCATCATGTCCTTAACGTCGTCAACATCATCCCTCTATGTACACAGCTCAGCAAACAGTTCACCCAGGTTCCAACACTTCACTGTTCGTGAATTACTTCACAACGGATCAACAGCGAATATACAACCTGCAAGAACTTCAGTGTCAAGTGACCCAGGTTGCAGCATCACAACCAAGACTTCACGTACGACATGTACCTGTAACCGGCTCAGCATCATGGCCACGACTTCGTGATACAGTATTTGGACTGCCGTGTACTATTGACTACGAACTGGTATAATCTTTCTTCTGTTTATGAACTTACCTCTCACTTCGATGGCTATACACTCTTTCAATGTCTCCTTCTTCATTGCCATACTCAAATGTTCTTAAAACACGCGCATACATCTATGCATACGAACACATACATTTTGTTCTCATGACGTTAATCATTCTCACGCGGTTGTGTCTCCTTTTCCATCTGGCATTTATTTGTTCCATTCAATCTCTCTTTATTGTAAGGCCCGTGTGATGTGGTGAAAAAGAGAGCCATTCTCCTAACCACACATCGCACGGTCCATTACATTTTCATACATCAGTAACTACATGGCATATAATGAAAGACAGATCAAACCTAGTATGGAACCATCTGCTTGAGGCTCAATACTGCAGTGCACTCGCTTTACTTCTTTCAGGACATTAGAGGATTGATTTTCTTATCAAAATTTTACGAAGCACCCATGAATTACTTCATCATGTAGTCGACCTTGCCACTCGACTCAATCATGTCACGCATCATGATTAAGCGTAGCATTCGGAAGATCAGAAGGGCAACAACCCTTATCTTTACAGATGAAAGCTTTTGCTAGGCGACTGATTTTTGTGTATCTACGCCTCGGCGCCTATAAAAGTGTAATAGGTGGTAGTAGTACCAATAATTGTCGGAGCCCTGGGAACAGTGAGTAAAAGTCTTGAGAAGTACATGGAACAAATAGTGACTGCAATAAGGGTAGAGCACTTACAGAAAACAGCACTGCTTGGAACCCCTCGAATACTCCGGATGGTGCTCGAAAAATAAGGGGTGTTGCTTTAGTTCACTGGTAGTGAACGGCTGACACCGTAGTACACCTCCAGCGTTAGAAGCTGTGCAAAAACGATAAACTAATAATAGTGATAATGATAATATATCAAGCATTGGCTCTCGTGGCTTCTTATCTTAACTGATTGGAAGTGTTATCATGTACATTGTTTTATCTTGGTATAAAAGATGGGCTACAGCAAATATTCTGCTCAATACCTCAGGCTTGCTTGTCAGTTGTTTGACCTTAACCAGTTGAACATATCCTTTGGTGGCTGACGATATGGGCATCTCTGATCACGAGCAGAAGTAGTGGAGGAGCATCATAACTGTGAGTTGAAAGGAATTCTTTGAGGTTTGAATAATTCACCTTGGGAAACATGGGTGTTTCGTTCAGCATCCATAAAAAACTCTAATACAAGGACCATTTGAGCGGGATGGGCTACTCGACCTGAAGAAAATTCTAACTGAGCCTCCCTTGCAAGGTCATGCGCTGTTTATCTTGATATGAGATCACGATGTCGCGCACATATGGTTGTGATTCATGTGCCTGGTGTACCCTTATCAGACGGGTAGTCATAATGGGTATACTGGGCTTCGTATATTTTACTCCAGTGTCACTTTGATGGTATGCACTGCTCTCACTCACTCAATAATAATAATAATAATAATAATAATAATAATAATAATAATAATAATAATAATAATAATAATAATAATAATAATAATAATAGAGACTTGGATCCAACTTGTACAAATGCAAAACAAAAGTCAAACATAAAATAATAATAATAATAATAATAATCCTTTCTAGTGGAAGCACAAAGCCTCAAAGTTGGGGGAAGGGTTTAAGTCGATTACATTGACTCCAGTGCGTAATGGTACTAATTTCATCAACACCGAAAGAAGGAAAGGCAAAGTCGACCTCAGCGGAATTTGAACTCATAACGTAATGGCAGACGAAATACCGCTAAGCATTTCGTCCGGCGTGCTAACGATTCTGCCGGCTCACAGCCTTAATAATGATGATGATGATGATAATAATAATAATCATAATAATAATAATAATAATAATAATAATAATAAGAAGAAGAAGAAGAAGAAGAAGAAGAAGAATGATAATAATAATAATATTGGTTATGGCTGCAGAAAGGAAAGCTGATGAAGGAGACAGAAAGTTTGTTAGTAGCTGCACAGGATCAAGCATTAAGGACTAATTCGATAAAAGCCAAGATAAACAAAAACCAAGTAGATTCCCAAAGTAGATTAGGCATCTAAGGTTACTTGCATAATGGTGATGATGATGATGATGATGATGATGATGATGATGATGATGATGATGATGATGATGATGATGATAATAATAATAATAATAATAATAATAATAATAATAATAGCAACAACAAAAATAGCAGTAGCAGAAACAACAGCGACAATAATAATCCTTTCTATAGGTATAAAACTTCAAAATAATGGGTAGGGGGCTTTTCGATTAGATTGATCCCAGTGCACAACTGGTACTTACTACATCGACACTGAAAGAATGAAAGGCAAATTCAGCCTCGGTGGAATTTGAACTCAGAAAATGATCTCGCATTTCTGGGAAAGAATGGGGGTTGGATTAATCGATTCGTATTTTTGAACAGTGATTATATTATTTATCTCGGAGTGATAAAAGACAAACTCGACTCCGATGGAATTTAAACACAGAATGTGAAGAGATGTTAAATACAAAGAATTTCCCCTGCTTTTCAACCAATTTTGACATAGCCTTACTCCTTCGTAACAGCAACAATAACAACAACAACAGCAGCAGCAGCAGCAACACGAACAATAACAACAATTTTCTGATTTAGGCACAAAGTCAGCAATTTGGTAGAGGGATCTAGTCGATGCAGCTGACCCAAGTATTCGATTGGTATTTTATTTTATCGATTCCAAAGGGATGACATAAAAATATCTATGCAGGATTTTAATTCAGAATGTGGAAAATGGAAAGGCATTTTTTCCGACGGTTGAACATTTATGCCAACCCGGTGCCCCAGATAAGCTCCTTCTCAAGTCACATAGACTCATGAGGCCGGTTTCCCGGCTTTTCTGACGTATATGTTCCCCCACTGGACGGGACGCCGGCCCGTCTCAGATAACTCATTTTTGTCAGCTGAATGGATTGGAGCAACGCGAGATGAAGTGTTTTGTTCAAGAACACAGCGCATTGCCTGGTCCAGGAATCGAAACCATAATCATGGGTGCAACATCCTAGCTACTAAGCCATGTGTCTCCACACTACCGCCTCAGATAATTGCTTCTAATTTAGGAAAAAAGAATGGAGAGGGTTAATGGAAACAGTTTACTCCAGTACTTGATTGGTTTCTGTTTTATCGACCAAAGAGGGATGAAATGCAGAGTTAAGCTCAATGCGATTTGAATTCAGAACATAAAGAGATGGAATAAATACCAGAAGGTATTTTTCGATGCTCTATCAACTCAGACATTTATTACTCCAGGTTTCTTCTAATGTAGGTGCAAGGCTAGGAATTTGGAGGGAGGAGAACGATCGATTACATTGATCTCAGTACTTGACTAGAAATATTTTTCGACCCCAAAAGGATCCCTCGGCGGGATTCCAACTCAGACTGTGAAGAGCTGTAACTAAATATTGGTTTCAAATTTTGGCAGAAGGCCAGAAAATTCGGGAAATAAAAGTCGATTACATCGACCCCAGTCCTCAGGGGTCGATGGATAAAAAGCAAAGTCGACGTCGGCGGAATTTGAACTAAGAACATAAGGACGGACGAAATGCCGCATGCTAACGATTCTGCCAGCTCGCCGCCTTAGCTTCAACTAAATATTGCAAATCATTTGTACAACGATCTGACAATCTTGCTAATCCGGTAAGTATAACAATGCTGATACGATGTTGGGATGTTGATGTATTGATGATAATTTCTAATATGGACAAAGGGCATTTCGTTGATGCGGAGAGAATTGTTGATTACATCAACTCCCAGTACTAAACTGGTTTTATTTTATCGTGCCCGAAAGGTGGGAATTGTAAACAGAATCTTGTTTATAATTGTTCTTATTTTATGTTTGGAAATTTTTCGTCACACACCTGTGACCTCTTCAGCGACTCTCCATCACTGAAGAGGTCACAAGTGTGACGAAAAATTTCTAGACGATGGACATAAAAAGCAAAATAAATAACAGTAAATATTATCTTTCCCTTTGTAGTCATTGTTTTGATTAATATTATATTTTTAATACTTCACGCACTGCTAGGAAGACAGTACAAGCAGCTCTTGGAAAATGCAGCAATCCACGAGAGAAAACACCAAATCAACAATGGAATGTTTTCCCCCTGGGAACATACCAAATGGTTACATTATCACCAAGTCTCCATACTATCCGGGTAGCTATATAACATTCACGTGTTCCTCGGGATTTTTTATGGTAGGTTCACCTTTCTTGAAATGTTCGGTTAAGTCAATCTGGATCGGCAGCATACCACGATGTGTTTCACTGGATTTGTCAACCAAATTTAACATCAATTCATCTGATATCACTCTAGGTAGGCTTATTCATGGCTTTCAATAAGCATTCATCATTTTAGGTATGGATATATAAAAAGATAAACTCATAGATAGCAAAATTCTGATTACAAAATTGTCGGAGAATATGTAACTTTGAAATCATAATCACTGTGTACTAACCCTCTTGTTGGTACGTGGCTGACCCACAAGAAGTTCAGTGTTCCAATTTGAGTAATAAGGGGACAAAAGAGCTTCAAGTCGAGTAAACTTGGGATTTGAAACTTCCGAGAGTTTAACTGTGCCTCGGGAGCGTTTAGTGGAACAATTTGCATCCCATTCGAAGTATGGTCCTACGTTGCAAAAGTTGCTCCAGTAGAACTTAAACCCACTTTTAGATCTTGTGCTACATATAGCTTCACGAAAGACCAATAAATAAGAAAACCTAATCGAGTTGTAGCGTTAGAATAGTCATTTACAGAGTATTTGCCGGTGGACTTGATATTAGACATTGTGAACAAAACATAGGGCCGTCGCAAATAGATGCTTTAGTTTAAAGGGTAAAGACCCCCTTCGGTCATGAATGACCATAGGATGCACCTAGAAAATTCCCCTCTGAGGTACAAGTCTGAGCAAGGCTGTTTATGAAAGCCAAGCAGTCGCCCATGCATACCAGCCTCTCCTCTTCATACCACTGACGTTATCCAAGGGAAAGGCAAAGGCCGATACAACTTGGCACAGTGACATAGTTTCTACAACTGAATCAACGTGAAATAAAGTGTCTTGCTCAAGAATACAACACAGAGCTCGGTCTGAGAATCGAACTCTATCGCATGGTTGTGAGTCCTACGCTCTAACCACTGAACCTTTAGTTTACTCAGGGGTTATTTCAGTCGTCTGCGCAAAGTAAAGTCAAACTTAATATCTATACATTCATTAAATTATTTAATGCATCGTAAAGAAAGGCTAGGTTGCATAAAGCTTTAATGTAAGCTCAATACATTTGTGCTTTTATATAAGCTCTGTTGAAATGATGACGAAACTATTACACAGATTATATGACTAAAGGAAGATCATTCTAACGTAACTTCAGTTTGGATAAAAGAAAAATGATTCAAAGCTTGTATGGAATGTATGTAGATGAAAAGAGAGATGATATTTTAATATAAATCTTCTATAGTCAAAAGAGAGACAATCTCATAAGACAGAAAACCTGTTAATCTATTGTTAAAATACACATCGTAGTTATAATCTGTTTATATCATTGCAGTTCCACGTTGGCTTCTAATCGCCCTGTTTACAATACTGGGATTCTTTCTTACGATTTTGATGATTCTATTATTCTATTACTACTGTTGCCGGTAAGTAATTATCTCGCGCTTTAATTCAACCTTGACAGAATGAATACCAGTAATTCAGACAGGTCAGTTGAACTGTCGAAATTTGTCCTTTATAAAAACAGTCTTGGAGTTTAATCGAAAGGAAATTAACATTCATTTAAATGAATAACTTAAGTGTTATGACTAGTCATACATAGATTTAAATATGCAAATACTTGCACACATGCACTTGCGCATGTGCGCGCATGCATGTGTGCATGAGTGTGTACGAGCACCCGTCTTGTATCTGTCTCTCACCAATTGATAGTCAGCGTTGGTTTGTTTACGTCCAAGTAACTCAACGGTTCGGCGAAAACGAACGGAGAGAATAAATGTTCGAGTTATGAATGAGTACTGAGGATAAATTCACCGACAAAACCTTCCATGATGAGATTCCATTTTAGCCGTTGTTCATTGACTGAAACAAACAAAAGAATATATATATATATATATATATATATATATATATATATATATATATATATATATACTCCTTTACTTGTTTCAGTCATTTTGACTGCGGCCATGCTGGAGCACCACTTTTAGTCGAGCAAATCGACCCCAGGACTTATTCTTTGTAAGCCTAGTACTTATTCTATCGGTCTCTTTTGCCAAATATCTATATATACATATATATATATATATACATATACATATATATATATATTCTCCAAATATATGTATATGTATGTATGTATGTGTGTGTGTATTTATGTATATATATGCATATATATATACATATTTATATGTACATAATGCACAAGTATTATATATATGTGTGTGTGTATACGTAGCCATATGTATGTGTGTATGTTTGTTTGTATGTATGTAGATATGTATGTATGTATGTATGCATGCATGTATGTATGTATGTATGTATGTATGTATGTATGTATGTATGTATGTATGTATGTATGCATGTATAGCAAAACACGAAAATGGAAGTGTTGGGGGTATTATTTATTCACCATTACACATGTTACATTTGTTAATAGGAATTACAGAGTTTTACATATTAGATAGACATATAAGAAATTTCCTATTAGAAATTTTTCCGAGAGAATTTTTTTTATACAGTAACTCTGCAAATAGCATTTCTATAATTCTCGGATTTAATATGTATTTTGACTAACGTAATATATATTTTGACTAACAGCAGCAATTGAGGCTACATATTGGATTGTAATAATGGAATAGGCAAATGTTATTTAAGATGAAACAGTTAGGATTCACCTTAACTATCTACATAATATATATACATATATATATATATATATATATATATATATGTGTGTGTGTGTGTGTGTGTGTAGTTAAAAAAGTAAATAAAGTTGGAAAAGCACAGAAGTATGCTTTCGAGAATGTTTAATATTTTTTTACAGTGAGTCATTTAAAATATAACCGGTTATCAAATATTGAAAAGAATTTTTGGGGAAACCAAAGTGGAAAAAAATTAGGGGTTCACGGTTTGTTCTAAGATCATAGATATAGAATGTTAACTCACTAAATATATTTTCCCCTTTGACTTCCCAAAAATTCTTTTTAATATTTGATGTGATTGACACATCGAAACCAGTTATATTTTAAATCACTCACTATAACAAAAGTATTAAACATTCTCTAAAATTTACTTCTGTGCCTTTTCCAACTTTATTTAATTTATTAACAATAAATTTTTGAAAATGTGTGTGTGCGTGCGTGTGTGTGCATGAGTGGATCTATGTATATCTGTGTCTATTTATGAGAATTCATGAGCTACAATGAAAGGGCAATAAGATCAACACAGCAGATATTTAGATTGAACATCTGTAAGTCAATATCTACTTGGAAAAGGAAACTAAAGCCGTAAAAAAAAAGAAAAAAAAAAAGAAGAAAACAGGAAAAACCAATCCCGAGATTTTTGTATACGTTTGCACAGTAGAATCATTGTTTGACTGCGGAGCCCATCAAAGAATAAGCGAAATACTGAATGAATAACTGGAAAAGAAATAGCTCTTAACCACCACCTGGTCAGTCAGCAATGGAGAGCACTGGTCGACTCTGTGCATGATGACATATCTGGGATCTCTGGGACCTCTGGGACCCTAACCTGGAAGGATCCCAACCCCATCAAGTAGGAGCATGAAGCAATCAAACAAGCCAGAGGGGTTATTTAACACTGTAATTTTGGACAGGGAGGTTTACTTCGATTTAGAAGATTACTCCATTTCAAAAGTGGAAGATTATTTCGATTTGAAAGAGGAAGATATTATGCCGGCCCTATATAAAGTGAGCATACCCACAACATCATGCTCTGGTGGATTTCCGAAACTCCCTTAAAAGCATGCACTATGGTTCTAGCAAGCCACATCAGATACCTTTCGAAGGCTTCCTTGCAAATTCTTCCCAAGTTGCAAAAGTCGATAATGAATGAAATTATTCAAGCAGTTAGTAAATAAAAAGTCCTCTACATATTGATCACATCTTGTATTAATATATGAGTAGAATATGCTTCGTTGAGGAAGTCATATAATACCAAAAAGAGGTCTATTTGGCTGTATAGACGAGATCAACTCCACACTGCATAGTTTATTTTTCGATTAACTATACTCATTGGAGTTATCGTTCTTGTTTGTTGGTATTTGATTTCAAACATTCCTAATGAGTGAGTAGATGCACGAAGAATGGTGAAAATAAACAAGGACCAGATCAAATATGTTTGAGAGATTTTTGAACTAGTAAAAGGCTTTTCACTGTAGCTTTTCTCGGATAAAAAAATTATCGCTTGAGACAAAAAGCTAAAAGTACCATTGTCAGCACAGGGCTTCCCTGTCTAGATCTGATGAAAACTAGGAGTTCGGAATGCATGCATCCATCAGTCCCATAGGGGGCTCCTGAACTGACAATAGTGTTTTTACATCTTTTTGTCGCAAGTGAAATTTTTTTTCTCCATGACACGAAAGTGAAAGCTTTTTACAGGTTCAAATATTCCCCAAAACTTGTTTTGAACTGGTCTTAAGTTTATTCTTAACGAATATTTTTCCTACCAATAGCATGAAAAATCGCAGTTAATAGAAGTCTTTCAAATTACTATTTTATATACGTGACACTCGATTGTATCTGAGCATCCACACGCCTCACCCCTACATACGTATATGTATGTATGTCTGCAAATATACATATACATGATGCATCGCTGTTCCAGAGTTTGAATACGAATTTAGAATCTGGTAGAGGCACCACAGATGTGATCTTTAGTGACAGAGAGTTGCAAGAGAAGTGCACAGAGCAGAGACTTCCCCTATACAAAGTTTTCGTTGATATAACGAAAGTCTTTGACATGGTGGCTAGAAATGCACTGATAAGAAAATCTTGGAAAAGTTGAGACTCCCTCATCACCTAAGTTTGTTGACTTGTTTGTTCATCTACACACTTGTATGAAGTCCTACTTATTTCAAGTGGTGCTCTGTCGAACATGATCCACCTGGACAATGGTATTAAACAAAAGGATATATCTGCACCATTAATGATCTCGCCACTTTGTTCACTCTAGTCCAGGAGGCAACATGCTTAATCTAAATCGTTTCAAAGATAACTCAAAGATCTCTATAAGTCATATTCACAATTTATTGTATGTTGACAACTGTGCACTTGAAGCTCATTCTGAGTAAGTTATTCAGAAAATAATAAATCTCTTCTTCAGTATCTCTTCTGTTTTGGGACTTACAATAACCTGAACAAAAGTAAGGTAATGTTTGCTCCTGCTCCAGGGAAGACCTTTGTGAAATTGTAGGGATGGATAACTAAATTCCAAAATCAACTTCAGGGTTCAAAAGCTTTCAGTAGCTTTTGGGACTTTGGAAAAACAAATTTGGCCAGACAGGAACTTGAAACTATTCACCAAGCTTTGCATCTGTGATGCTTACATCATTACATCTCTGCTTTACTCATCTGGGGCATGGACCCTGTAATGATGACGTTTCAAAATATTTGAGAGACTTCATCAAAAGTATCGAAGATATATATAAGACATTAGTTGAAAATCTTCCACACTTGAGACGGAAATGCGGATAAAGGCGGACTGTTTTAGTACGAAAATCTTGCTCCATCAAGTACCATATACGATAAGTCGGACATGCAATCCATCTTGTTGATTTAGGCTTTCAAAGAGATTACTTTATGAAGGATTAGTTCTTGGAAAGTGCCTCTAGCACAAACAGAGAGAGAGGGGGAGGGGGAGAGTGAGGAGGGAGTGAGAGAGAGAGAGAGAGCCTGTGACATCAGAATAAAACAATCTCAAGTCCTGAAACATCAGTGCCGTTCATTGGGAATATGTTGCACTGAATAGAAGGAAAATAGACGACTATAACTAAGAAAAGTAGTCACCAATTTGAGAAAATTCAAATTTCCCATCCAACAAGGAAATGTAATGCTTGAAAACAAGAACATTATTAAAGCTCTATGTAGTAGAGGGGCAAGAGATATCCTCGCTTGCACAGTCTATCGCTGCATTATAATTTCAAAAGCCGGGTTTGTCATCCATAACAGGCTACATATCAGAGACCAGCATGGGATGCTTATATCCATACAGTTCCAATAATCTCAGCAGAGCACTAGTGTCCTTTATGTCCAAAAAACGTGCTCAACTACTGCAGGATTGAAAATCAATTTTGAACGAATGCACAAGGGTGGGGCTGTTGTTGCAGTGATTCTTAACGTATTTATGTGCTACATTTGACACGGAAAACTTTAAACAAAATCAAGGTTAGGTGTTACAGGCATATATATATATATATATATATATATATATGCGCGTTCGCACACATACACACACTGTTAACATGCATCCCTGTATATTCATACATATGAATAATAATATAGATTTAATCAAAAGATTAAAAGTGGTACTTAAAATGTTTGTGGCACCAGAAATTGGTAGGGTAAAAACCAAAAACAAAGTCAAGAGATTTGGTGAATCAAATTTGAAGAAAAGCAACAAAAATGTATTAGGTTATAGCAGTACGTACGTTTCGTACAAACTTCATTTATTTATGTAGTGAGAACACCACATAAGATGTGTAATGAAAATGTACTCCTCAGCTGCATAATGGAAGCTCTAGACTGTTGATTAACAGCCCAGTCAAGATTGTATTCTCTTCATCTCCTACTCTTGTATTTGCACACATTTACAAAATGACTTTCTGAAATGAACTACCATTATGCAGCTGAGGAGTACATTTTCATTGCACATCTTATGTGGTGTTCTCACTACATAAATAAATGAAGTTTGTACGAAACGTACGTACTGCTATAACCTAATACATTTTTGTTGCTTTTCTTCAAATATTCATACATATACAGGTATTTGTGTGCAAGTGTGCGTGTTTGTGTGCATGTGTGCGTGCGTGCATACATGTGTGTGTGCATGTATGAAAATGCAAATACTGCAGGTTGTTACATACAAGCTCTATTCCAGAAATTTTAAAACTTTTTCAGGAGAGACATTTATTAATTTCAAAGAAGTTCAAAATTCTACTCTCCTTGAAAGTAGGATCCTCTGACTTAAATGCATTTGTTGTAGCACTCCAGCCACTTTCTAAAAGCCCCATGCAAGTCCTTCAAAGTGAAGGTGCCCAGGACGCTTGTCACAGCCTCCTTCATTTCAATATCTTCAAAACGATTGCATCTCAGGTTCTACTTCAGCTTGGGAACAAATTAAAAGGAAATGGAACAAGGTCTGGACTACAAGGATGGTGACGGACAGTTTTAATGCCCATCTGTGTCAAGTAGTTGGTTACCAGGATGGAATTGCGAACTGGTGCAGGTGTTACTAATCTGAGTTGAAGAGCTCTGGCCTTTTGCAACGGAATCTACTTCTTAATTGTCCCAAGTCCTCCACAAAGTACTCTTTGTTGACTGTCTGGCTAGAGGGAACCCAATAGATGTACATGACGCCCTTACCGTCGTAAAATGAGCTTCCCGGCAGGCTTCTTTGCCAGGCTCATTATAGCGGCCAGCTGGTAGAAAGGTTAGCACGCCGGGCGAAATGCTTAGCGATATTTCGTCTGTCTTAACGTTCTGAGTTCAAATTCCGCCGAGGTCGACTTTGTCTTTCATCCTTTCGGGGTCGATAAATTAAGTACCAGTTGCATACTGGGGTCGATCTAATCGACTGGCCCCTACCCCCAAAATTTAGGGCCTTGCGCCTAAAGTAGAAAAGAATCGTTTGCGCGCCGGACGAAATGCTTAGCGGTATTTCGCCTGTCGTTATGTTCTGAGTTCAAATTCCGCCGAGGTCGACTTTGCCCTTCATCCCCTCAGGATCGATAAATTAAGTACCAGTGAAACACAGGTCGATGTAATCGACCAGTCTCCTCCCACCAAATTTCAGGTCATGTGACTATAGTAGAAAGGATTATAGCTGCGTAAAACAGATGCTCGGCACATTCAAATTAATCTGCTAGCACTCTGGAGTATTTCATCAGTTTCTGTAGCGTTTTTGTCCTGCATAGCAAGCTTCCAAATTGTTTTCATGTCCTGACTGCATTCTGCAAACTCACAAGCTGTAACACACAGTGGTTAGTAAAGTGTGTTTAAAGTGCTGTTACGGCCGCATCCTGCAATCTCGAATAACAAAAGTTGGCAGGCCAGCTTATTAGATATATAGTAATAATATACTAAAATTACGATTATCTTGGAGTCATAGCCATCTGTCCTAAAAAGAAGTCTCAAAACTTCTGGAATGCACACATAATTTAGTGATTTGAAAAATTTCAATGAACTGCGATCTTCTATGCAATATTTGTGCATGTATGTATAAGTATGAATGCATGCATGAATGCACGCATGTATGTATGTATGTATGTATGTATGTATGTATGTACGTATGTATGTATGTATGTATGTATGTATGTATAGGTGGCTTTTAAGCTAGTTTATAGTTTTTAAGCAACTGACACTGAATGGGAAGATCTGCAAACAGATCTCTGATTCGTTTTGGAAAATTTGTTGCAATTACTTCCTCTAGAGTCATATCTCAATGATGATTATATTCGTGGCAAAAAAATCATGTAAAAAAAATCACCGAAAAAATCGCAGTAATGGAAACATAGGAATCCAAAATTTCAGGATTGCAGGTCCGGATTCGGTCCGGAATGTTTTTAATTTACTCACGGAGTTAGCCTAATTGCAAAATGGTATGATATGTTGAGCTACGGCCTCTAGGAGTAAAGTTTTTAAAAATGTGACACTGACATTCACATTTATTATATTATATAGCTGGCAGAATCGTTAGCACGCCGGGCGAAATGCTTAGCAGTATTTCGTCTGTCGTGAGTTTACTGGTCGGACGTGTTATTACTCGCTGCGATTTTTTTAATATAACGCCACTATTTTTTGGTGGGCGTTGCTGAGATGGAGAAAATGAAGACGTATGCAGCAGCGACAGGGAGTCGAGCTTCCGTCGTCCTAGGCCTGCTGAAGCAATATGAAATACATTGGAATGAAGACATGGCTGAGAAAATTGAAAAACATAAAGAAATGATAAAGGAGGGGCCAAACGTAAAGTTGACCCCATCAGAGGAGGAAAAGACGAAAATGGAAATTGGAGTCGTGGAATATAAATCCTTTTCAAGGAAAAATAAAAGAATAGAGAGTGCAACGAAGGAGGAGGTGGAGGAGTGTTTGAAGGAATTGCAAGAAGATGTGTCGTTTTTTACAAGAGGCAAGACATACGCGTCTGTAGAAATAACATTTGTATCGGAGGAGGCAGCAAAGAAATACGCCAATAAAACACTAGCCAAAGGAAATTGGATGCTCTTTCCCAATAAGTTGGGTAGACGTCCAACGTGGATTAGAGTGGGTAGGATCCCACCGAAAATAGAGTTGGAATGGGTAATGGCAGCAGTTTTTCC
This sequence comes from Octopus bimaculoides, assembly GCF_046866305.1. NCBI lineage: Eukaryota > Metazoa > Mollusca > Cephalopoda > Octopoda > Octopodidae > Octopus > Octopus bimaculoides. The sequence continues at coordinate 159,155,097 of NC_142928.1, forward strand.
TGGAAGAGAAGGAGAAGATGTAAGGATAATTATGATAAGCAGAACCCAACAAATAAATTGCTGGGGGTATGGATTGAATGTGCTTTTTATAGCAAGTCAGAAAGTTTATAGTGACATACCGGAGACACTGGAGCTGCCTAACGAGGACAAACTGGACATAATGTTGGAGGGGAGACCTCCAAAGTGCTACGAATGTGGTAAAAGAGGTCACATTAGAAGAAGGTGCCCAGAAATAATGGAAAACAAAGAAATGGAAACGCAAGAAGGCGTGATAGAGGAGAAGAAACAGTCACAGGAAGAGGAGCAGATAGCTGATTTTGAGGAAGCTAAATCAAGGAAGAGAGAAAGGAGGAGTTCATCGCCGAAAGTCGAACAAGGGAAAGAATGAAAATCACAGGATCAAGTGGGATCACTGAGGAAAGAAGATAATAGCAGCAGAACATTACCACAGAACCATACAGTGTCACAATCGCACAGACAGACAGATACACAGATGCATAAACACACAGACATACATACACTGGGAAGCGAAGAAGATAACGCAGAGTTACAGAAACCTAAAAGCACAGAACCTGAAAACACAGACACACAAACACAACATGCAAACTTACAGTCACACAAACACGCAGAACCACAGACAGATAAACACACAGATATACAGTCACAAAGAAATATAGAACAGACGCATGGTAGTACAGAATCACAAAAACAAAAAAGAACAGACATACAGACGCAGAAGGTACATAGGAACGGCATATATTTGATGTCATATCGATACACACAAAAAATAGAGAAGAAGATATCCAAAATAAAAGACATTGTCAAAGTGGACCTCTCGGACCGTTGCGATAAGGAGGCGAGATGGATTTTAATAGAAAAAGAAAAGTATAAAAAATTAAAAGAGGCTTTCCCAACAGATATAAACCCACTGGGGCCCGAGGTGAATTTCGAACCCAGCACTCCAGTGGTGAACTACGAGGAAATAAAAGATTATATAAAATGGTGAGTAGTTTTATTTTGGATAAATTATTGAGATAATTTTCAAAAGAACTATCGAAGACTGTGAAAGGAACTATTAAGAACTGTTGAAATAATTGAAATAACGCGGCCGCCCCGGGGTGGGGCTGGGGTGGCCGTCCCATCATCATTGTTTAATTTCATTGTTCCATTCTATCATGTGTTAATTGTCCCCGCATGTGTGTATTGTCCCATCTGTGTTTAGCCCCTTGTCGGTAATAAAGAAATTGGTATTTCGTCTGTTTTTAGGTTTTAAGTTTGAATTCCGCCGCGGTCGACTTTGCCTTTCATCCTTTAGGGGTCGATCAAATTAGTACCAGTTACGTACTAGGGTCAATATAATTGACTTAATCACTTCTCCCAAAATATGAGGCCTTATGCTTCCAGTGGAAAGGATTTATTAAAGTTGAAAAAGTGTGAGACACTGACAGTCACATTTATTGTATTAGATATGTTTAATTTTGAAGAAACTTTATTTCAATTAAAGTATATTTTATAGATACAGGGGTTGGACAAAATAATAGAAACACCTTAAAATTTCAAACAAATTCATTTTAATATGGGGTAGGACCGCCTTTGGCAGTAATTACGGCTTGAATTCTACGAGATATGGACTCGTACAAAGTTTGAATTGTTTCCAAAGGAAATTTTGTTCATTCTTCTGCTAAAACAGTCTCCAGTTCTGAGAACGAATCAAATTGAGCTGGCGTGTATGAAGTGAAAGCCTAAAAGAAGGAACATGGGAGATGGACACAAGAGGTGTTGGCGGTCGGCAGCATGTGTGCATGTATGTATGCATATATGTATGTGTACACGTATGCATGTATGTATAAATGCATCATGTTGGCCATGTATGGTGTACCTATTATATGCGCAGGCCTTGGTTGGGTGTCTTTCCTTAGGAAAACTAGTAGTTATCCGCATGAACAAGTCTCCCCTTAACCCGTCTCAGCGTCACTTTACTTAAAGGCTGATATAACTGGGCACATGTATCTTCGCCGTATGAATGCAAATCTACCGGCACAGACACCCCAAAGCATCTCATCCACCAACACACCACCCAAGATTGGTAACTTGTTTTTACCAACTCCGAAAGAATTAAAATTAAAGTTGATTGCGGCTAAATTCGAACTCCGAGCGTAAAGAGTTCGAAGAGATGCCGCGAGACATTCTGCACCCCTACCTCTCTCTGTCTGTCTGTTTTTTTGCCAGTCTGCCTGCCTGCTTGTCTGTCAGCCTGTCTGCCTGCCTGCCTGTCTGCCTGTCTTTTTGCCTGTCTGCCTACCTGCTTTTCTGTCAGTCTGTCTGCCTGCCTGCCTGCCTGCCTGTCTGTCTGTCTGTCTGTCTGTCTATCTGCCTGCTTGTCTGTCTGTCTTTTTGTCTGTCTGCCTGTCTGCCTGCCCGTTTATCTCTCAGCCTGTCTACCTGCCTGCCTGTCTGTCTGCCTGCCTGTCTGCCTGCCTGTTTGCCTGTCTGTCTGTCTTTATGCCTGTCTGCCTGACTGCCTGCCTGCTTGTCTGTAAGCCTGTCTGCCTGCCTGATTGCCTGTCTGGCTGTCTTTTTGCCTGTCTGCCTGCTTGTCTGTCTGTCTGTATGTATGTATATGTCTGTATGTACGCTTCTGTGCGCGCGCGCGCGTACCTGCCTGAGTGTATACATGTACACACAAGGTGAAGTACCTTTTTACTCAACAATAAGTTTAAGGTGCACCAACATCAGAGTCAACAGCACCATTGAGAAAAGTGTTAACAGACAAAAGAATATAAAATAACTATTGTGTTGTTGCTGTTGTTATTGTGTAACCCCATCCCTCCCTCCACGCTGAAACCACTAAAGAAAAGCCGTCACTGTCCATTTTATGTTCAAACATAATTATTTAACGCGTCCGTCCTTATTTAAGAAGCTAGAGTTTAATTATGATGGCTATTTGGTTGTTATTTCTAGTGTGTCGAGTGACCACTTAAAGGATTTGCCCTCTTGATATATTTGTAATAGGATTTTAAACAATATAAGCATTGAAAGTGTGACAACACTCCTCAATTTAAGAGCATTGTAATAACACTCCTCAAACTCACTTGTTGAGGTAATGGTAGTAGTAGTAGTAGTGGTGGCAGCAACAGCAGCAACAGAAGCAGCAGCAGCAGCAGTTCTAGTTATTGTTGTTGTCAGTTTGCCTCAAGACATGATTTTATTTTATTTTCATGAATATTGAACCTCAGACTAGCTCATCAAATGGAATGGCATTGTGTTACTTGAGGAAAATTTGGCTGCTATTTCAGCATTATTGGTTACTTTGAATTTCAGAATTTTCTCAGTTGCCTTTCTGGGGGGGGGGGGGGGGGGGGGGGGGGGAAAAAAAAAAAAAAAAAAAAGAAATCATTAAAACTTATCATTTTTAGCACCATTAAAAGGCAAGCTGGCAGAGTCGTTAACACGCCAGGGAAAGTGCTTAGCGACATTTCGTTCGTCTTTACTTTCTAAGTTCAAATTCCGCCGAGATCAACTTTTCCTTTCATCGTTTCGGGAGTCAATAAAATAAGTACGAGTTGAGTAATAGGGTCGATGTAATCGACTATCTCCCTCCCCTGAAATTGCTGGCCTTGTGCCAAAATTTGAAACCAATAATTTTTTACACCACGACAAATGTAATTTTAATTAATTAAACATTTCTGCGTATTTCTTTTCCATTATAGGCACAAGACCTGAAGTTTGGGGGAGGTGGATTGTCGATTACATCGACCCCAGTACTCAACTGATACTTAATTTATCAACTTCGAAAGGATGAAAGGTAAAGTCGACCTCGGCGGAATTTGAACTCAGAACGTAGCGACGAGCGAAATACCGCTAAGCATTTCGTCTAGCGTGCTAACAACTCTGCCAGCTCTCCGCCTTACTATTACTGATAATAATCCTTTCTACTTCTATGGGGGCCACACTTTTAAGCCTTGGCTTATACGACTGGGAAGGGGTGGATAATTTAAGTGTTGTACCGCTTGGTACGCACTCCATCGATATGAGGTATAGGCCAGCGTGTAGCGCAAGTGTACCAACTGTTTCTTCACCTCTTACTCTGTTTTTAGTATCAGGTTTACTGTTCCATACACTGGTCTCTTCTGATATAGCAGTCCTCTAGCCATCAACGGAAAAGGCCTTTAGAAATCTGCCTCTGGTGCATGATGAACTCCTTTTTGCTATTCAACGGTATGTCACCGTCTCCTAAATCAGGGATGCACAACCTTTATCGTGTAAAGGGTAAATCGTGAATTCAATCACTTAAGGCGGGCCGCAAAGGATATCATATAATTTAGATAATCAAGAAACATACAAAAGCAATAGTATAGAAAAGGTTAACGAAGACATGAAAGAAACTAATATAAGGAGATATAATAGTAAAAGTTAAATACTGTAGGCAACGCTAATTCAAACGGATTTGCAAGCCCACAAAATATTCGTTGGGAATCAAAGACAGTTACCTCTCCTGATCAAACATTCTAGAAAATTCCAGAAAATTCTAGGCGAACGTGATTAACCCTACCTGTGCTAAAGTACTACGCATAACTTCAAAGTAACACGCAGGAGATCGCTAGTAGAACATCGCCTATTTAAGCGGCATTCCCGCTTAAACCAGCCTCTCTTCTCTAACCGCTTCTTCTAGACACAACAAGGTCCACAACGACCTAGAGAGATGAATTCGATATCTGATTTCCTACCAATAGCTCAATATGGTATTCTACGTCTAGTGCCCGTGGAAAGTAAATCTTGTAGCTTGATTTATTTCTATTTTCTCAAAGTCATCATGGAACATGGTAAGTTGTTCAAAACCTTTCTTCTTCCCAGAAATCTTTATTGAACATTGTATACTCACTGTACGCATTCATTTATCACATGTTGAAATAGAATCTTGAACATGAATCTATTCACACAGGATGAGTATTATTGTCTTTTATTGCACAGAGGTATTTAATGGTTATTGGGTTAATGATTCAGTCCAATTATTTAAGTGCTGACGTTTTTATCAGCGACTTCCCACGCTAAAATACTATTATGTGCGTTTTCAGTGTGTGATTGTGGTTCAAGCAGTTCGCTAAGTTAATTTTCAGTAATTTATTAAAACGAGAACGTCACAAATCTGCAGAATATGGTGGAGTTCAGACTAGAAAAGAGCAGTAGCATCAGCAGCAGTTACGATAACACTTGCTTCTGATTAACGCATGAGACCAGCAGTTTTAGTGTGGAGGGGCTAAGCAGATACCATTGGTATTTCTACTTGATAAGTACTTTATTTTATTCACCACCCCAACCCCTACCCAGAAGGATGTTAGGCAAAGCTTATGTAGGTGGAATTTGAATTTAGAACGTAAAGATTCGGAACAAATAATGTAGAGCGTTTTGTCTGACGTGCTAACGATTTTGTCTATTCACCGCCCCTAGTAATCAGGTTGATCATCATCATCATGATCAGGATGATAATAATGGTTTCAAATTTTGGCACAAGACCAGCAATTTCGGGGGGAGGGGATAAGTCAGTTAAATTGACCCCAGTGATTAACTGGTACTTATCTTATTGACCCCCAATGGGATGAAAGGCAAAGTCAACCTCGGTGGAATTTGAACTCAGAATATAACGATGGACGAAATGCTGCTAAGCATTTTGTCCAGCTTGATAACGACTCTACCAGCTCGCCAACTTCCTTAATAATAATAACAATAATAATAATAATAATAATAATAATAATATTAAGAAGAAGAATAGGCACACAGAGCTGCGCTCGGTAGTGAAGTGAAAGCACGTTATAAAAATAAAACTACTGAATAATAATAATAATAATAATAATAATAATGATAATAATAATAATAATAATGCTTTCCAATTGATGTATCAATACCAGCAGATGACAACGTTTCTCTAAAAGAAATGGAAAAACTTTCAAAATACAAAGACCTGGAAATAGAGATAACTCGAATGTGGAATCTAAAAACAGAAACAATTCCTATCATCGTAGGTGCCTTAGGTATAATAAAAAAATATTCAGACAAATACATAACAAAAATAGCAGGACTTACAAATATATATACCATACAGAAAATTGCACTACTGGGTACTGCACACATTCTACGCAAAACACTTTCAATACAGTAAACATAAAAGCACCACAGCAAACCACAGCACATACCCAAGGCGCACAGAGCTGCGCTCGGTAGTGAAGTGAAAGCACGTTATAAAAATAAAACTACTGAACAACAACAACAACAACAACAACAATAATAATAATAATGGTGGTGGTAGTGGTGGTAGTAGTAGTAGTAGTAGTAGTAGTAATTTTAACACAAGCATAAGGTCTAACATTTGTGTGGATATTATAGAACTTGATTGGTATTTCTTTTAACGACTTCGGTAAAATGAAAGAGTGGTGACCCTAATTGAATTTGAACTCAAAACGTAAAGGTACGTTACTAATTCGTAATCCTTCTTTTATATCTTGTTTCTTCTTCACAGTAAAACAAGCAACACATTTGACCCACGTCGGTTTAAATTGAATGAGGAAAGAATCAAACACCATTTACGCCAAGATGCGTCAAAGAAAGAGACAAAAAGTAGTAAATGTAATATTCCTGACCCAAAGAACAGCAGCAATTCTTTATCAAACAGCAAAAGTAACAACAAAGAATATAGGCGACAGTACTGCGCTAAGTCTTTATCAAACAGCATCAATTCTTCCACAGTTAGTTTAGAATCGACTCCAATCATCTCGAAGCAAATGGTTGAAAGAGGAACCATGGCTTGTATGCCACACTTATACACTATTTCTATGGAGAAATCTCAAGCGAGACGAAAGGACCATATCATATTAAAGGACAAGAATGGGCATTGCGTTGGTTATGCTATACCTGTAAGTATAATTATATACCACAGTATATACAGCTCCCTGTAAGACCACAATATAATTATGTAGTTGTTTCGGTCAATCAGTATATATTACCAGTACTTATAGGGAAAAGGAAAAAAAGTTCATGCTGTTCTAGGCAGAATTCTTATTTTTTTATTGCCCACAAGGGGCTAAACATAGAGGGGACAAACAAGGTCAGACAAATGGATTTAGTCGAATACATCGACCCAGTGCGTAACTGGTACTTAATTTATCGACCCCGAAAGGATGAAAGGCAAAGTTGACCATGGCGGAAATTGAACTCAGAACGTAACGGAAGACGAAATACCGCTAAGCATTTCGCCCAGGGTGCTAACGTTTCTGCCAGCTTGCCGTTCAAGGCAGATTTCTATCGATATTTCACTCCCAAGATGCTGCTCAATCTGATGCTATATAGTAGAAGACATGTATCCAATGTACCACACTGCACAGTAGGATTGAACCCAGATTCATATGACTGCAAAATGGATTTAACCATACTCATGTTTCTAGCTGTATTTTAACCTTATTCGTCCAGTATCGTTGTAATGGTGACAGAAATTGGTTGCCGAATTGTGGTCAACACTAACTTTTATCGTCCGGGTATTGATAACATAATCATAGAAATAGTGCTAATTCGATCGCGATTTATACCTTAAAAACAGGCCATTTAATAAAAATAATAATAAGTATTTTTTTAATTTTTTTTTTTACTTGCTAACCCTAGAGGAATGGACAGTGCAAGCGCTTTAGACGTTGAGATTTATGCTATTAATGTTCTTCTGGAACTTTTCTAATTTAATAATTGCTGGAAAGATATAAACATGAAAGAAGGGAAGAAAGACTGGATAGAGTGGTTAGTGTGGGACCTGGGGCGAAGTTAGACACAACAAGGGTGATGAGAGGAAGGGAGAAAAGTAGGTTGAGAATATCAGAGTGGAGGTGGTATGGACCGAGCCAGCGAAAATATAATGATATTTATGGAGTTCTGCAAATAGTATATTTTATTTCTTTCACTTGTCAAACTTATCATATAAATCGCAGATTAAGATTACTAGAATCTGTCTGTCTATATGTCTGTCTCTGTCTCTCTGTTTCTTTCTCTTTCTCCCTTTCATATTAATAATAAACTGAATGATTACGACATCCGTAAGAAATGCTTTTATTATATACCTGTCTTTACCTTTTTCCTTCTTTAAAGTTGATAATTTAATTTAATCTAATGCAATACTAAATAGGCCCTAGATTCATGACCACATCGTACTGATGAAATCCAAACAGATTTGAAATAACAGTTAAATAAGAATGTTAAGGATTCTATGATTAAAAAATAAAAGGCAGAAAATTTGATCCAATAAATGCACGAATATATTTTATTTATTTTACTTCACCAACGAAAAAATAATATATATATATATATATAATAAATGGAGAAAAACGCATATAATCAATAAGTTCCTTTAATTCCTACATATGTTTCAAAAATTATATGCACTCTACTCCAAAGAAGTTGTTTATTGTGTCCAAAAATTAATACTACCTAATCTTATTGAAGTTTTCTCCTTTGCATATTGTTTTATATTTTAAACACCGTCTACAGGAAGTTTATTTTACTAATTGCTTGGATAATATCACTTTGTCAAAGATTTTCAACTCTCTACATTAAATATGTGAAACCCTAATTTATATCTGTTATGTTGAAAGGTCGACACTATATTCTTTGATATAATTATACTGTTAATACTGGTGATAAAATTCAGTACAAAAATTCAAAATCAATTATTGCCTTTCTCGTTAGCTAGACACAAGGAAATGGGTTGCTGAGTCACGTGATGAGCAAGAAAGGAGCAGCAGTATGTCTTCGATGATACCATATGGCCAAAATAACACTGATAAACACGAACAACAAGTATTAATATTCTCTTTTTATTTCTTTATTTCTCCTTGTATGTATGAACATATGCATATATGTGTGCATATTGTTGTTGGCATTCCGTCGCTTACGACGTCGAGGGTTCCAGTTGATCCGATCAACGGAATAGCCTGCTCGTGAAATTAACGTGCAAGTGGCTGAGCACTCCACAGACACGTGTACCCTTAACGTAGTTCTCGGGGATATTCAGCGTGACACAGAGTGACAAGGCTGACCCTTTGAATTACAGGCACAACAGAAACAGGAAGTAAGAGTGAGAGAAAGTTGTGGTGGACGAGTACAGCCTCGTGGAGCTTTAGGTGTGGTGTTTTCGCTCAATAAACACTTACAGCGCCCACTCTGGGAATCGAAACCGCGATCCTATGACCGCGAGTCCGCTGCCCTAACCACTGGGCCATTACGCCTCCGTGTGCATATATGCATCCATGTATCAATGTTTTATATATCATACTAGTAAACGTACCCTCCCCCCAGTCCATTGGATGGTTTGTATAGGTGAAGAGCGCTAACTTGGATGGTGTTAAGTTGTGGAGATGTTTGGTGAATGTATGGGGTTGTTACTTTTAGTTAGGGCATTAAAGATTCCTGAGACGTTAAAACTATTGACTGTTTCTTCTAAATAAGGAAAATTGATTGATAGTGAATCTTAACGCAGTGAACCTTTTCAAAATTGTCATGAGGCCAATATATGCAACTTCCAGTGGAACTGGACATCATAATTAGCCTTAAACTTTTTGCATTCAAACACTTTCACATTAGGATAAGCACAATGTACTCTTCCTTAATACATGCATCATGTTGACACCTATATGTCAGACTGAACACTGTTTTATTTCCAAAGTGAATATTGCAAGTAATATTTAAGCAATAAACAGTTCTTTGGTTTTTGCATTTGACGACTGTTGCTTTACGTATTTTCTTTCGATTTTCACTGGCGTAGTGGTAGAACTATGGGATAAGTAACATTAGTTTCGAATAAAAATATAAATGGAAGTTTTAGTCATCCGATGGACAGGCAGACAGAAACTGCTACTCAATAAAGGCGCAAGAATGTATTGGGAAGTCTCTCTTCTTTCAAAAACCAACACAAAAAGAGTTGCAACTCGGGGGTGAGAAAATACAATGTGCAATAAAATAACATAAGGCATGTTCTTTGCAAATCAATTTTATCACAAAAATTGAACGATACCGTTAATTTTTTAAAGTTGGATGAGAAATGTTACGCAAGGTTTTAGATGTAACCCACCCAAATTTTTCATGTTTTATAAGCAATCAATTAGTCTTTTCTATTTTCAATTGAATTTTGTTGAGAATATTTCAGAAAATTGAGTAATCACCAGTTATTTATTTTCACTTAAAGTAACTACCTTTTCCTAGTAGTTTTTCATGTCAGCTGGTTTATTGCACAAAAAAAAACAGCCGTAAGAACACATTTGACCACGAATGCACGTGGTTGATTACAGTTGATTAAAGTTAGAGTGATATTGATTTTTTTTAACCGCTTACAAACGTGTGAAAGTGCAGAAATGAATACAGCTGTTCGTTGTCAAATATTTAAATCAAGATGGGACTGTATTTACAAATAGCAAGCTTTATTTACATATATCTGTCATTTAAATCGGAAAACATAGAAATGAATTGTTTAGAACGTCGGTTAATGAACAGGATGGCGGAGGAAACAGGACAAAAAGATTACAAAAATAGCAATTCTCACTTTAAAACCGACAATTTTGAAAATCTTTTTAGATTACGGAATGCCCCGCACTCTCATGTATCCCTGTTTAAAATTTCAGGGCGATCGGATGAACAATGCTCGAGTTATAAGCGCACAAAAAACAGATAGACAGAACCGGAGTTATATATTATATTATATTATATACTAGCATAAATACCCGGCTTTGCCCGGGTTAAAGAGAATAATGAAATCTAAAAACGCCGTCTAGACTACGCAACCCTCAACTGTTAGTAGCTACGATACCATATTTCTACATTAATAACTCTCCAATCCATGCCAGCATGGAACATAGACATTAAGTGGAATGCCAGTGTCTCATCTAGGAGGGCCTTGAAATCAATGTTACCAACTGGGGACTATGTGTGTCGTAGTGATAATAAAAAGACCCAAAGGAGGTCTGCAACGAAATAATTTTACTCAACACTTTGCTAGTGAATCAGTGGAGGCAAAGATGCGTCTCATTTACTTGACAATTTATGCACCACATTGCAGAAATTACAATGTAAGTATATCTGAAAGAGTAGTCTTACACTGTTGTACCGTTGAATTACAAATAATGCTCATCTGTTATGTTCGGGTTAAAATTTCATCAACATCAAAAATATATGAATTTTCATGGGAGTTATGGCCGTTATACATAGAATATAATTTCCAAATTTCATAAAGATCTGTTCAGTGCTTTTGACGTAGTTTTGGATAAGAAAACAAATGACTAATGTGTGTGTTTGTGTGCATGTGTTTGTGTGTGATGGGTGTATATATGTATAGATATCTGTATGCATGTATATATATGTATATATGTGTACATATTACATGTACATCTATATATATATACATCTACACATGTGTATACATATACATGTATGCATATAGATCTATATCTATATATATATATCTATGCATATACGTGTACATATACATGTATATGTATACATATACATCTCTTTCTCTCTCTTTCTCTCTTTCTCTCTCTCTCTGAAAGTATCTGTCATTACAGTATTGAAATGTGATTGTTTCAGTTAGTAGAATAGTTTCATTTTTAAAGTGAAAGTATTTGACATGAGTGTTTTTGTTTCACTTTTGACACGTAATACTTAAATAGTGGAGGAGATATTATGTTGCCGTAGGCTCGAACTCTGCAAGAAGTTAACATTTTTTTGACTAAAACACAACTGGAACCCTAAATAAGGCATCTGTAAAATTTGAATGAAATTGGTTGCGTAGTTCTCGAGTTTTAGGGATTCACACACACAGACAGACAGACAGACAGACACACATTCTCATTTTTATATATAGAGATTATGCGTGAGTGAGTGTGTGCGAACGATTGCATGTTAACTTTTTTATCAGGAAAATGTTGACAGTGACGTCGAAGTTTAGGTTTGTTCGCCGTCATCAGACTCTGGTTTACTTTGGTTCTTTCAGGATTTTAGCAGGTTTTTTTCATATGGTAGGTGGTGTAATGAGAATGAGAATTACATAAGTTGTAGGTAGACAGAGGAAGTGGTTGCGTAAAGAAGAGGAATAGAGAAGGAAAGGAAGAAAATATGTGTTTGTAGAGTATGGATTAAAAGAAATATACAGTGGAGACAGTTATTCTGGTTTGATGCTGCATCCATTTTAGTACGCCAAGGACCGAATTGTGCATATGCTGTCATGTTGCACCCTCAAATCCTCGAGTCCATCAAGCTGCTTTCGTCCCCTCGTAACTTAGAACATGCGCCTTAGTTACAATACAACCTTCATCCTTAGCGTTGAAGAAGTAGTTGAGGACCACTCTCACCATGAGAATGTGTTGAGATATCTTTCCTAAGCGTCTCTTTTAAGTTTCCCTCTATTTCATTTCTTTTTATCGCTATGGCTTTACTAAACCTGATTGATTCTACTCTAATCATCCGTTTCGGGGCAAATCATCACTTGTTGTTGACGACAGACCCCGCCAACGCCCACTTAACCAATTTGCTAATCTGGTCTCTGTAAGTACATCTGCCGGGAGTGATGCGTTCAGTTTCCATTGACAGGGTCCCTGCCTGCAAAATCTAGCTAGGTTGGCCGTGTAGAAATTGTAGTTTATTCTAGCCAACGATTTAAAAAAGTGGACAACCTATACTATCCTGATCTACTAGTCCATCTAGATATGACCCACATGAGCTGATGAGATGCATCCATATCCGCATTGGCACACTCGGAAACATCTGAGCAGGTTTGCAAGGCTTTTGCACTTCCCACTCATGTCAGCTAGCCTCACACATCTCAAACGGATATCCAAGATAGTTTTCTAGTCACTTAAAATTGTGATGTTCCCAGGAAAAGTTCCAGACATCTGAAGAAATCCAGCTGTCCTGATTCTGTCGGAGCATAAACAGTCACTAGTCGGAATGCACCCTCTTCACACTCAGGACCAACTTTCTAGGTCCAAGAAGATGATCTGTAGCATGAGATCCAAACCTTTCCAAAATAATACTACAGTTGTCTCTGCTATTCCCGGTCAACGTGGAGATAAATATACCCCGTATCCACCGAACATGGGAATAAGGGCTTGTGCATCGGAAAATCTGGTCTCGCTGATAAGCAATACATCCTTGAAGCTGTTCAGCAGGTGGCCCGGTTTCCAAGGACTCCAGACCACATGCATTCACACTGTCATTCTAAGTGTAGTGATGTTGGATGAGAGAGAAAGAGAATGAAAATAAACATTTACTCTATTTCTGTGGAGGAACAGGTGTTTTGTCCTTCATGTTAGATGTGCGTATTTACACAAAGAGTTCTTTATATGGTCTATTGTTTGTTATTAAATTCTCCCTGACAATTTGTTTAGGGCATTTACTTTTTAAAGTGTTGTATATGTGTTGCAAAATTGGATAATTTTTACGTGTAATGGGATGTATTTATCGCGTGTGATACTAGTATTTTCATGTATGTGTTCCACTATTGTTTCATTGTTTGTATTTATGGCAGTGTAGTTAATGTCTTATTTTTATTCATGTTGAGAGATGTTTCCTGACTGTTGGTGTGTTTGTGCTTCTGATGGCACTCGTGGTGGTGATGGGTATAATAGTGTTGATAGTGTTGTTAGGAGTAATGTTGATGCATCGTCCCCTAGTTATTTGCATCTTGCCTTTCTTATTGCTTGCCGTTTGGTGTCCTCCTCATCACCTTCACTACATGACATATCTGAGTGCTGTGAGTCAGGGAGGGTTATGGTGTTGTTTTGTTGATATGGGTGTTGTTGTTTTGGGGGTTTCTGTTGTTTTTACTTCTGCTGCCAGTAATGTTGTTTTAGTTGTTTCCATTCTTGCTGTAGCTGTATTAAATGATGCAGTCGCTGTTGTTGACGACTGCCTCTGTTGGCGTTGTTGTTGCTGCAGCTGCTGTTGTCGTGGGTGTGGTGGCGGTGACGGCAGAAGAGGTGGTTTCCATTCTTTCCTTTGCTGTGGGCAGAAAGCCTTAACGTAGTTTGTGTCATCACACAAATGATACCCTAACTTTCTGTCTTCGACAGCTGAGTGTAATTTTGTACCGTCTGCTAGATTAATCAGAAGCAGGATGGCTTCCATACTCTGGTGACCCGTTTGGATTAGTAGTTCTATCCCCTGCCCCGACCAATTATTGTTTCTACAGCCTCTGGATTGGTTTTCTCCTTTACATCGAAGTGGGCCACTGACACCAACTAATAAATTATTTCTGAGTACACGTTGACTATTTTTATTAAAACCTACAGGCAGGGTAAATCAGTATTTGACTTCGTCACTCGTTAGGCTGGTGGCGGAGTGTTTTCTGGATATCCTCTGTAATGAGTCTGCTGTTCCGAACTTCTTTCCTCTGGCTATTCATGTTCTTGTGCTCCAGATTGGTCTGAAGCACTTTTCAGTATATTGGCATGTAGCTTGTTCTTTTTTTTTAAAGCGTTTTGTTGCCATAGTTTCCTATGACTGCTCGAAAATAGATTTGTTGTTGGATGGATCTTGGTATACAGAGTGCCACATTTTGGCCACATTTCTTTAATATACTTTACATACTTTTTAGTTCATTTAAGTCAATAAGTATTTCTTTGCTCATTCGATCCATTGTATCGACGAAACTGCTAATGCTAGATTTGCATTTTTTTTTTTGTATAGGATAAATAAAATGTTACGACATCAATGTCTTTCTTTCTTGAGTGTTTTTGCTATACATATAAAGAAAAATGGGTACACCTCGGAATCAAAACTAGAAAGTATAACTAGCTCACTTCCAGGAAGCATGATTGTTACCATGTTTTTTTTTTCTTACCTGCTTTAAGATTTAAGTCCTTGTATCTGACATATGAAATCTGTATGCTCGCTATTTATTACATGTTGTTTAAATATTCACCCAACAGATTTTGAAAACCAGGCACACTACCAACTTAACATCATCATATACAGACCATGGCCCTCATAGGCTGAAACCAACGGTGCTTTATATTCACAGTAATATTCATCAAAAAAATATCAGAAATTCTAGCATGAACCCTAATACAAGACACCGTAAAGGTGTAACTAAAGAGTATACTTTTAACCAAGGATGGGGTATTTTACCTCAGGCCAAGAAGCTGACTGGATGGATTCCTCACACACATCCTATTCGTAATAACAATACAAGCACTCAGTAGACATACTTATTTATAAATATAATGCCTGATTGCTTGTGTTCAAATTGATTTACCTACCTACCTATCTACCAATCTAACTACCTACTTACATACATACACAAGTTCATACCTAATACTCTGTTGCTTACGACTACGAGAGTTCCAGCTGATCCAATCAACAAAACAGGCTGCTCGTGAAATTAATGTGCAAGTGGCTGAGCACTCCACAGATCAGTGTGACACAGAATCTTACAAGGCTGGCCCTTCGAATTACAGGTATAACTCGCTTTTGCTAGCTGAGTGGACTGGAGCAATGTGAAATAAAGTGTCTTGCTCAAGGACACAAAGCGCTGCCAGTAACCGAACTCATGACTTTATGATATCCTAACCCTTAGCCACACACCTGCATACATACATACATACATACATACATACGCATGCATGCATGCACACACACACACACAGTGCATAAATTACTAGTACATAAGAAACTGGCTTTTTACCATCCAGGTATCAAATTCGAGTCATGCTTGATTGTTTTATTTTTATTTACTTATTTCTAGCATCGATAGATCCACTGGAGACAGGTGTTCAAATCAAACAACTTATAGGAAAGGAACCTATCATTGTCTCAAGGTTCAAGTCAACACCTTGAAATGGCAGATGTTTTTGCTTTTGTCACATATCTTTCATTGATAGTCTTCAAAACATGTAGCTCATGCTCTGCACATCTCCTAATTATGTTCCAAACCCTAATTATGTTCTCAATTTTTGTATTTGAAAGTTTTTGTATTTCTTCTGAAATAAAATTCACAAAATTTTAATGACTTTTTTTTTTTTTTGAACGGTGAATCTTGAATCAGATAATGCTATAAATAAGAATGTAAATATTGGTTTTAAAAATATTTGGATAGAAAAAAGTTGAAGGCTGCCCATGGGACTTGAACTGACATTTTTTTTTTTTGGGTTTTATTATTTGAAGGAATGAGAAATACCAGTTGTAATCATCATCATCATCACCATCGTTTAACATCCGCTTTCCATGCTAGCATGGGTTGGACGATTTGACTGAGGACTGGTGAAATCAGATGGCTACACCAGGCTCCAATCTGATCTGGCAGACTTTCTACAGCTGGATGCCCTTCCTAACGCCAACCACTCAGAGAGTGTAGTGGGTGCTTTTACGTGTCACCGGCACGAAGGCCAGTCAGGAGGTACTGGCAACGGCCACGCTCAAAATGGTGTATTTTACGTGCCACCTGCACAGGAGCCAGTCCAGCGGCACTGGCACCATCTCGCTCGAATGTCTTTACACGTACCACTGGCACAAGTGCAAGGAAGGTGATGCTGGGCACAGGTGCCATCACGATTTCGCTTCGCTTGCCCCAACAGGTCCCGAGTTTCGTGTCCTGCATAGGAGCCAGTCCAGCGGCACGGGCAACGATCTCACTCGAATGTCTTTACATGTGCCAGGAGGGCGACGCTGGGCACAGGTGCCATCATGATTTCACTTCGCTTGCCCCAACAGGTCTTCACAATGAAGACAACGTTGGCATGGGTGCCAGTCGTCCAGTTTAGTTCGATTTTTATTCCGATTCCGATTTCACTTGCCTCAACAAGTGGAGTTTTGTGTCCAATGAAGGAAGGTGGGTAATTTCGTCCATCCACCACATCTCAATATACAAACTCTACTAACACCTCACATTCTTTCCTTCCTTTATGTTAAGTTGTTCTTATGTATATTGACCATTTTATGCACTTGGTTTGGCCTGCACTATAAGCAGGCACAAGTGTGACTGTGTGGTAAGAAATTTGCTTCTCAGTCCCACTACATGGCACCTTGGGCAAGTATCTTCTACTATAGCTGACCAGAACCTTGTGTGCAGATTTGGTAAATGGAATCTGAAAGAATCCAGTTGAGTGTGTGTGTGTGTGTGTGTGTGTGTCCCACCACTGCTTGACAACCATTGTTGGTGAGTTTATGTCACCGTAACATAGCAGTCCAGCACAAGAGACTGATAGAATAAGTGCCAGGCTTAAAAAATAAGTACTGGAGTTGACTTTATCGACTAAAATTCTTGAAACTGGTTACTGAAACAAGTAAAAGACGTTTATAGAAATAAATGTTCTTATTTGACCCAAGATAACTAGTTTACGTCTTGTTCCAACCAATAAAGCCAAAAGAACACATACTGAGTACTCACTTTCTCATTCGTTGACAAAGAAAATAACAGATCATACTGATCCATGGACATAGCACATGCAGCCTGGTATATATTTTATTGGTCCCTTTCAAACTACTATGCTTTTGATTTAAAGCAATGGTTATCAACCAGGGTATACATGACCCTTGGGGGTCTATATAAGATTTTGCTGTTAAAATTTATCTGCAATAAATTGGTTATACTTCTACATTCATTATCATCATCATTGTCATTTAACGTCCACCTTCCATGCTAGCATGGGTTGGACGATTTGACTGAGGACTTGTGAACCAGATGGCTACACTAGGCTCCAATCTGATCCGACATGGTTTTTACAGCTGGATGCCCTTCCTAACGCCAACCACTCCGAGAGTGTAGTGGGTGCTTTTATGTGCCACCGGCACGAAGGCCAGTCAAGCGGTACTGGCAACGGCCATGCTCAAAATGGTGTATTTTACGTGCCACCTGCACAAGAGCCAGTCCAGCGACACTGGCAACGATCTCGCTCGAATGTCTTTATGAAAAACACCATTTGTATGAACAGTGAGTTTTTATTTACAATCAATGTGTACGTCAAGACAAGGGAATACATACTTACTCACCCATGTAATGGGCTTCTACTAGTTTATGTTGATCAAATTTCACTCACAAGGCAATGGTCAGCTTGCAGATATAGAAGACACCACCCAACAGCCAACCTAGTGAGGGTGAATCCCTAACCATATGATTCTGAAGAAAACTGCTCAACCATATGGCCATGTGTGTGTGTGTAATGGTATGGAGTGCATGTAGTTTCTTAGTGTATGCAGATGGGCAAGTATGGGAATGTAGTGATATAGGATAGTGGGTGAGTAGGAAAATGGTATGTAAACGAAATTATGTTGAATGTGAGCGGAAGGCATGGAGGGGATATATACATATACACACACACGCATATACATACATACATGCACACACACATATATGCATCCATACACTTAATAGTACACTGCTCATTTTTTAGGATAATTTATATGCAAAATTTTAGTCTGTAGAGTAAAGAAAGTAATAACATCATAGACTTGTCTTCATTAAAAATACTGATCTGATTAGTCACCCTCTAAGGTTACCCATTTTATGTCCACAGAAAGAGTAGTAGATTACAGGATCTATAATATAGGTTATTATAGTATATATATTAACCTAGGAATTTCTAAACCGGTTTGTCTAATTTGTATATCAGTACATGTGCTGTCAATGTGAATTCATTAATTAGATGAGGGATTAACAAAATCAGAAACTAGTCTCATTGGTCTCCCTTTTTTTCTACCCATGGAGGCAAAATGGTGGATGTACAGTTTCAATGGAGAAATAAAGTAAGCAATAATCAATGGTGAAACTCACATGATAATGGAAAATGGAACTTTAACTGTAATACTGATCAGGGTTACCTCGATCTATGTGAACTGTAGTAAACATCTATAGAACTGGTTATCATAGAGGTTATTAAATCTCCAACAGATAGTGTAGGACCTTAATACTCTCCAGATGTTTATCCTGCATCACTCATTTTGAAGTCAAACAAGGAGAATGTCCTGCGGTGTTTTTAGTTTCAGACACTTATTTGAAAAATTAGTTACAATGCTAAAAACTTTAATCCAGGCAAGCTAAATCAGATGATGATGATAATGATGATGATACCTACACAACAGAAATTTTACAACTACAAACATATTCTCTTATAATAACATTATACTTACATAAGAGATAGTTCACAATCCCAAATGTATACTACTAAACTAACACTATACTTACAAAACTGTAAGCATATTGAGTCATACTAAAACTATACTTAACAGTATACATTACAACTACAAACACATAATCTTAACTAATACTGTACTTACTCAAAAACCAGCATACCAACACAATCACATCCTCTTGTACTAACACTGTACTTACACAATTTAGTTGATATTATGCAATCACAAACATAACTATGCCAAAAGTCTCCAAACATACATGTAACATGCTTTCAATTGAACAACATTGTACCTACATCACTACTAACACATCAAGAATCAGAAAATTTCTGAACATAAATGAACAAAGCAGCAGAGTTTGATAGTAATGTGAAGAGGAGTGAGTGATGAAAAGAGGTGACTGGCAATCTGCTAAAGAAATGAAGATACATGACGTAAGAAATAAAATGCGAGAAAATAAACAAAAACAAACTGTTATTTACAAGAACTTCTTTATTAACTCAATAAATTGCTTTCCATATCCCCCCTACCAATTCAAATATTATTTATTTATAGTTTCTTCATAAAAACGAAGATAATTCTCGTGCCAAGTTAAAGTCTCCTGACCTTGAACTGCAAAGCTTGACCCTGTCTCCCAATGGAAAAAAAAAAAAAAATTAAATAAATAAAACTCTTCAAAAAAAAGGGAAGGGAGATGACTTGAAGGGTAAAACAAGTAGATAACTCACTGATATGCTAAGTAGAGTATTTGGTTGTTATGTGGTTGTCATGATCACAACAATCTTACTCATGTAAGCAGGAATGATCAGAGGTCAGAAAACTAAATAAAAAAAAAAAAAATTAAAAAAATATTACAGGAAACAATAAATTCTACGCTTTGTTAAAAAGTAAACGAACTCAGTATGAACAGTCGGTTTTCCTCTTTTTTGATCCAGCGCAGAAGTTTATTAATGGCTTGTATTGCAATTGTTTTCGTTACAAGTGGTCCAAAAACTGCATATAACTCAAATCCTTGAGTGATCTGGAAAAAAAAGGAACAAAATAAAGAATGAACTCCACAACATCATAAGAAATATAAATTAAAAAACAAAAAATAGTCTGTTACTATAGTTTGAAGGGTAATAGCAGTTAACTTGTATAGATCTGCTGTCATTGTAACTGGTCAAACACTTGATAGCAAGATATAGGTTGAGTATTGTTAATGTGTGTCATTTTTGAAATCTCAACTGTGACTGCATTGTATTCCCTAACAGGCAACGTTTGATTGCACAGAGTCAAAATACATTTGAATAGACTGTTGTTTTTCGACCGCAGGTTATTTTTGATTGAGTAGTACTATGGTAAATAAGATGCAATCAACCGGTCTCTTCTTTCAGATAGGCACAGGCATAACTGTATGGTAAGAAGCTTGCTTCCCAACCTCATGGTTCTAGGTTCAATCCCACTGAGTGCCATCTTGGGCAAGTGTCTTCAGCTATAGCTTCAGGCTGACCAAAGCCTTGTGAGTGGATTTAGTAGACAGAAACTGAAAGAAGCTTGTTGTATGTGTGTGTATGTGTGTGTGTGTGTGTATCTTTGTGTCTGTGTTTGTCCCCACCACCACCACCACTTGAGAACTGGTGTTGGTGTGTTTATATCTCAGTAACTTAGTAGTACAGCAAAAGAGACCAATAGAATAAGTACCAGGCTTAAAAAAATAAATATATGGGGTCGATTCACTTGACTAAAATTCTTCAAAGTGGTACCCCCGGATGGCCACAGTCTAATGACTAAAACAAGCAAAAGGTAAAGATAGACCATGCCACTGTTTAGCTGAGAACCACATTACACATTCTAACATGCAATGATGCATTATATGGGGCAACAGTGTGACGTATTCTCTTCACTATCTAGTTAATATCTGTATGGCAATTGTTGTTTTTGTTTAGTTACAGGTTATTCCTGAACAAAAAAAATCTATGATTCCAATTGTGACCCTCCTGTACTTTTCTATACCAGGAATATATCCTTTATTTGTGATAATATAGTATGATTTGAGCAAAATTTGGCTGCTATTTCAAGCAGATCAGTCAAACATGCAAAGACTCCAGTTTTTGGTTGTGGTTGTTCTTTAGGATGAATCATCCTATTTACAGTTGCTCAACAAACTATAACTAGCAGCCCGCTTTCCTTCAAATGTCTTAAAAATGGATTATGAGGGGCCTACTATATAAATGTGGACACATAGTGTAGAATGTAGAGCTACGGAGTAGACTGTGTTAGATGCAGAGTGGTAGAATAGCAGCCATAGTATGTTGTATTCAGATATCTGACAAATTTAAGAATTTCTTCAGCAGCTCATGTGAAAAAGGACAAGGTTGATTTCTTTCTCTCTTCATAAGCAAAACTCTGACAATTCATGATTTTTCACAGGAAAGATACAGTGGTTTCCATTGCTTTCTGATTGTTTATTCACTGTTTATTCTGCTAGTCTCCTGCTATTCTGTGCTAACTCTTGAAGCAAAGAACTTATGTAAACCTTTAGGCAGGTGGATTGGATCACATAATATCAGGAGTTGTCACACAAAAGTAAGCTCACATAATACACGTCTAACAACTAGCCCTTCCCTTAGTCTTGTATGCTTTAGCCACAGAACTGTTTGTTTGCTATTTTATCCATAACTGAGGATCTTGTTATGTACTACCATATTAGGCCAGAGAAAACTCGGGAATAGTGGTAACTAAGGAGAAACTCCAAATTCTTGGAGTCTTACTGCCAGATGCAGTCTAATGTCTCTTCAGGTAAACAAGATTAGTTACTTTAAAAACCTAGCATAGCATGATTTGGGAAAGGAAATCTATTTTATGACCATCTCATGATGATGTTTTTGTTTATAAGATCAGATACAAGATACAATGGGTTAAGAATTGCATCATAAAATCATTGCAGTCTGTTGCTAATACAGGTATAATGTACTGTCTAGTCCAAAGTTAGTCCTGATCCAGTAGACCTATAATCAAATGAGTTCTGGTCATGATGTCTTTTTCAGATATAGTGAATTCAGAACATTAACCAATGTGTTCTTCCTTTCTTTTTCTTTAAACAAAAGTAGAGTGTGAGCAACGGGAAATTTAGCTGCTATTCCTAGTAAGAAGTGTGACAATTTTGTGGCATCTTCCTTTGCTGAAATTGTATCTGTGCTGCTGTTTAGCCCCAGGTAAAGCCTGATAGAGTAGACCTATGATCAAAGGCTCCAGTTAAGAACATAATGTCATTTGTAAAGTAAAGATTGATTACATTATCCATTGTCTACTCACTTTACGATGACAGTAAGATCTAAAGGAATTTCGCTGTTTTTCTAGTAGGAGGATCACTTGTTGGCTCAAATACATAAATACCATTGTTGTTTGGCTCCAGATAAGCCCTAAATGAGTAGACCTATCATTAAAAGTATTTCAGTGATGACCACCTAATCTTAGGGGTATGAAAGATTACACTATTTAAGGTGTTGTTTCCTTATTCAAGAGAGCGATAGAGGTGAGATTTAAGAGCAATTTAGTTACTATAATTTTAGTAGGTTGACTAACCACTTACAGGCTCCTCGTTGGCTTGGTGAGCAGGAGGTAGTCGTTTGATAAAGAGTGTTTCATCAACAATATTACTGTCATAGGTCTGCTAGAGTAGAACAGGCCAGGTTACCAAACAGCAACATCAACATGTTTATAGGGTTGATATTTTGTCCAACTTATTTCATTTAATAAACGAAAGTTTATCAATGTTTATCACCACTAGTTTCCTCTAATTTTTTAAAAAATTGATTGCATTTCAGAAATGGATAATTTTCCTACCATCACCTAGTTTAACACACTGTGTCAAAAATATAATAGTGCTACCAGCAGTAAATGAAATTGCTTGTCTAGACTCTATAAGGCTTATACATTCCATTGTATGTTGGAATATTTTGAAGTAACTCACAAATCACCTTCAGAATAGTTTGTTACATTTTTATTTAGGAGCAAAAGTAAAAATATTAATGATAGACAGCTTAAAAATGCTGCATCAAAATAAACAGTAGAGAAATAGAAATAAAATGAGTAAATTTTTGGAGAAACTGAGAATTTAAGAGAGAAAGATTGGAGTGGGCAGAGTATAAGATTTGATGAAGAGGCATGGTTTTATCATTCGTTTCCAAAATTCTGTGAAAATATGTCTGTCCACGGAGAAATATTATCTTGTTTGAAAATAGGTGAGGGTTGGCAACAGGAAGAGCATCTGTGTGTAGAATAGCTGCCTTAGTAAACTCAGTTGAACCCATGCAAGCATGGAAAAGGACGTTAAAATGACAATGTTTTTCAATCTGTTTACAATGATGTCATTCCAAAATCATATATCTTAATCTGTATTAACGCTAGTTAGGCTTTCAGGAATTTATTTGTACATTAAGACTGTAGCTGAACGTAAGAGTAAAAAAAAAACTGAATATGAAAGAATAATTAATAAATTAAAGTAATATACATGAAAAAAAGCAAAAAAGCATTCTTTTCGAGCTTATTGTGAGAGTAAACGATGCAAGGGAAATAACTCACCCAACCAATAAGAGTTTCGTGTGCGCCCACGTGATACAGAAGTTTCAATGGTCTACTGCTACTGTGAATTCTGTGATGGAGATACTGGTAGAGACCAAACAGACGGTCCTGTTCTTCCTGACTGAGATATGGAGCTTCCAGCTCAGGGCTGGTATATTGTGCTGAGTTGCGAGACTTGTATAGGAAATGACGTAAGCCTGAGATAGCACACTGTTTGATGCTGTAACTGTTTCTTGATAGTGAATCACTGATGGCTTGCAGACAGTTGGACTTTTGTAGTTTCTGTAGATAAATTAGATGTAAACAACTGAATCAACAGCTAATACAGCAACAATAGTAAAAATATATTATTTTAAAACTTTATTCTTCCAATGCTATTTTACAATATTTTTACAAATAGATGTCTTTATAACAGCTCCGCACTATGTGGCAAAATGTAATTTAAGCCTGCTTAAATATGCAACAGAAAAGTTTGAATTTACAGATATATGGCCAGTACATCACTTTAAATTTACTATTTATATATTTTTTTTTTGTAGATAAATCAGACGTAAGCAACTGAATCAACAGCAATAACAGTAAAAGTATATTATTTTTAAACTTTATTTTTCCAATGCTATTCTTGAATATGTTTACAAATAGAGGGTCTTTGTTAAAACTACCCACCATGTGGTAAAATGGAATTTAAGCTTGCTTAATTTGAAATAGAAATGTTTGAATTCACAGATATATGATCAGTGCAACATTTTGAATTTACTACTCATATTTTATTCACATGGCTTCAAAGGTAATTATGACATCTCAAACAGCTGAGCAACATAAATCATAACTTACCTGCTTAATCTTGCTTTTACAATCTGATAAAGTGAAGAAAGAATCTCTGTCTACAGTCAGTAAAAATAGACAGGTTTGGCAGCTTTCATCCAGGTAGGAGACGTGTGCTTGCAGAAAACCACTACAGTAGGAAACAAGATACATGCTTGTTAAAGTAGACAATTAGAAAAGAAGTTGAATTTTACAGGGCTGTAAGCAATAACCAAAACCAGGATTTGAGTGAAGAAAGTATTATTGGATAGCCCTTAATAGATGAAGTTAATTAATTACATATTAGTGTGAAACCCGACGGTCTAGTGCAATGTTTCTCAAGATGGTGCATGGCAATATTTTACTTGGCATGTGACTTTAGAATGTGGCTTAAGTAAGTAACAAGTGAATACAACTTGCAATAAAGTTTTAATTCTTTTGATATACTTCATTCATGGTGAAGTTGCACATTTAAAAAAAAAAATAAAAGTGAGGCATGGAATACAAAGGTTGAGAAATACTGGTCTAGTGCTTCTGATATGTAATATTTCACTCAAGAAAGGCAGTGAACTGGTAGAAATTCTAGCATGCCAGGCAAAATGCTAAGCAGAATCTTGTCCATCTTTATGTTTTGAGTTCAAATTCCACCAAGGTTGACTTTGCCTTCCATCCTTTCGGGGTTGATAAAATATACCAGTTGATCCCTGATGGGGGTGGGTATGTAATCGACTTACTCCACCACCCAGAATTGCTGGCCTTGTGCCAAAATTTGGAACTAATATTTCACTGAAGAGCCAATGAGGGAACCTCTACAACACAGTTCCTCGAAACTACTTTTACTTGTGGCCTACTTTAGGACAAGTTAAAGTAGGTTGGGATGCTTGATGTATAAAATAAAACATTAAATGATGTTTAGATATCTAAGCTTCATCATCATCATCATCGTTTAACGTCCGCTTTCCATGCTAGCATGGGTTGGACGATTTGATTGAGGACTGGTGAACCAGGTGGTCACACCAGGCTCCAATCTGATTTGGCAGAGTTTCTACAGCTGGATGCCCTTCCTAACACCAACCATTTAAACAACAGAAAATTATTAAGTACTTATTTCTTCAGTCAATAAATGAAACAGAGTTATCAAAGACCTCATAGTTTGAATTTCAATTGCATTTTCCACATATTCAAATACATTTTTGCAGCACACATAGGTATGCCTAGCAGTACACTAGTATGCTCTGTTGCACTATTTTAGAACCAGGGCTCTGTGCAGTTGATCAATTTGCAAGAAACAGTAGCTACATTCCCCTTAAACCATACACTACCACCTTAAAAGAAAGGACACATTAAATAATGTAGTCCTGGATTTACAAAAGCAAAAAAAGAAAAAGTACAGGCATGACTGGATGGTTAAGAAGCTTGCTTCCCAACCATTTGGCTTCAGGTTCATTCTCACTGCACAACACAGCACCTCAGGTAAGAATCTTCTACTAAGAATTGTGAGTAGATTTGGTAGACAGAAACTAAAAGAAGCTCATTTATCTCTCTATATATAAAAATGAGAATGTTTGTCTGTGTGTGTCTGGCTGTAGGAATCCCTAAAACTCGAGAACTACCTAACCGATTTTGTTAAAATTTTATATATGCCTTACTTACGGTCCATGCAGGGTCATGGGCCAAAAAAATTTTCAACTTCTTGCCTAATGCGAGCCCAGAGCAATATCTTATCTCTTACACTATTTCAGTATTACGTGTCAAAAGTGAAACAATAACATCTCTCTATTGCAATGTGAGATACTTTCACTATTAAAGTGAAACTATTACCTCACATATATACATGCATACATATTCGTCATAAGCACTCTACCCCTTCTACTAATAACTGTTGGGAACCCTTTCAGACCTGCCTTACATTCGAACCAGAATCTCAAAAACATTGTCCCCTTACATCTCGTTCTCAATTCATTCCCACGACAGGGAAATAAAACTTACTTCTCACAACAGGACAATGGAAGATGGTAATAAACATTAACCACATGCTACCTTGTCAAATGAAATATATTGTCATCCACAATATATGCACAAGACATTTTGACACTTGGTGATGGCAAGGTGCCTCTCGATGCTGCAGGAGAAATGGAAGTGTGGCCATTTTTCTCTGTTGTTAATTCTGTGGATGAGCTCAAACACAAAGTCTTTCATAACTTCACAGAAAACTACCAAAATCACAATTGGCTGTGTGAAAGAGCAATATTAGCTCCAAAAAACGTTGCTGTTAAAAAAATAAATCAACAGCTAATGCATTCTCTTCCCAGCACTCTTCACACTTACAAGTCTGTTGATAGAGTTCCAGATAAAAATGAAGTGGTGAACTATCCTCCTGAATTTCTCAATTCGTTGGAGCCTCCTGGACTACCTCCCGACATTTCAGCACTTGAAGTTGGAACTCCGGTAATGCTACTCCACAATCTGGAACAACCAAGACTTTGCAATGGAACACAACTGGTGAAAAAGAAAATGATGTCACAAGTTATCGAGGCTATCATTCTTTCTGGATGTGGAAAAAATGATGACATCTTCATTCCAAAAATTCCTCTTACTCCATCAGGAGCAGAAATTTCATTTATGTTCAGAAGACTGCAATCCCCGCTTCACGTCAGTTTTGCCATGTCCATTAACAAATCTCAGGGTCAAACCCTCTCTGTGGCTGGTCTTCTCTTGAAAGAGCTCTGCTTCTCGCATGGACCACTGTATGTTGGCTGCTCAAGAGTGGGAAGCAAGAAAAACCTCTTTACATATGCTCCACAAGGAAAAACAAGGAACGTTGTTTACAACAAGGTGTTATAATCACAGCAGCTAGGATATATGTACATGATCACCTTTTTTTTTACCAAACTTCATGTACTTTCATGTATTTATATTGATATACATATATGTGTGTGTTTGTGTGTGTATCAATATATATATGTGGAGGCGCAATGGCCCAGTGGTTAGGGCAGCGGACTCGCGGTTTCGATTCCCAGACTGGGCGTTGTGAATGTTTATTGAGCGAAAACACCTAAAGCTCCACGAGGTTCCGGCAGGGGATGGTGGCGAACCCTGCTGTACTCTTTCACCACAACTTTCTCTCACTCTTACTTCCTGTTTCTGTTGTGCCTGTAATTCAAAGGGTCAGCCTTGTCACACTGTGTCACGCTGAATATCCCCGAGAACTACGTTAAGGGTACATGTGTCTGTGGAGTGCTCAGCCACTTGCACGTTAATTTCACGAGCAGGCTGTTCCGTTGATCGGATCAACTGGAACCCTTGACGCCGTAAGCGATGGAGTGCCAACAACAACAACAACAACATATATATATATATATATATCTACATTGCTTGCCAACTAATGTTGGTATGTTTACGTCCCCATAAATTAGTAGCTTCATAAAAGTGACCAATAGAATGAGTACTTGGGATTAATTTGTTTGACTAAAGGCAATGCTCTAGTAACGCCACAGTAAAAGACAAGAATAAACAAATATTTCACTCCTGAGCAACGCCGTGTGTGTTTATCCACTCTTATCTTGACATCACATGATGGCTCAGGAGAAACATTACTTTGCAAGGATGGTAGCCGAGCTGGAGCACCGCCTCAAAGGGTTTTAGTCAAACAAATTGCTCCTTGTGTTTATTTCTTAATACCTAGTATTTATTCTATAGGTTCCTTTTGCTGAACCACTAGGTGAAGGGGACTTGACAAACAAACACACACACACATATAATCAAAGGGCGTCTTCCAGTTTCTCTGTCTGCCAAATCTATGCAGAAGGCTTTGGTTGGCCTGGGGATGAAGTGAAGAACAGAGAGCAAAGAAAATGACAAAGTTAGAAATACCTTGAATCAAATTTGGGTAGACATATTGGTGTCCATGATTCCGCTGCCTTGAAAGACTCTGATGCATTGACAAGGTTAATAATAAGATGGAGATCCACTGGATGTAGGAAGTATTTTTTCATTCGAACTAATGTTACTAACTGACTGCTGGCAATGATAAGGGCAAAAACTAGATCCTGCAAACAGAAGTTGAAGTGGTTAGTTTTTAGAACAGTAAGTATTCAGTGAATTTTATGTTATTATTTCAGGGAAGGTAACTTTGCTGTCAAAACGGTGAAGACGTTTAAAGAATAAAACTGGTGTTCATTTAAAAGCTGTTGAAGGAAATAAACATTGGGAACAGAAGAAAAAAAAAAAAAAACATATGCAATTAGGTTATTAAATTAAGGGCTGTTTTCAAGAATTACCAGTGTTTAACACTAATTATAAACATTTTGTCAGTAATGCAAGTTATATAACATATACGAGGGGGTGCTGAAAAGTTCTTGGCTATTGGTAAAAGAAAATACAGGAGGATTAGTTAATTATGATTTTATTCAACATATTCCTCTCTCAGATTCACACACTTATTGCAGTGGTCCGTCTATCTTTCTAAGCCCTGTAAAAGAACTCAGAAGATTGGGCCTCTAATCAGGCTTTTCATGATATCCCTAAAGCCAGGAGCTTTTCAGCACCCTCTTGTATATAAAACAAAACAATAAATGACCATATCGTAATGTATAAAGACATATGAACTTCATTATGAATACATTTTATTTGCAATGTGCACCTAATGTACCTGTAATCTACACATATTGTGCATGAACACATTATACATGTAATATTTATGTCATTATTGGCGTTAGGAAGGGTACTTGGTGTCAACGGCAGTTCCAGAAATTCCAAGCTGGAAGCTACAGCCTAGAAGATGACCTTTGTCCTGGAAGATCTGTAGAGCTCAACAAGGACGTCCTACAAACCCTGGTGGAACAAAACCCCATTGTAACAGAGAAGCTTGGATTTGGTCATTTAACCATTCATCAACACCTGCATGCCATTGGGAAAGTCAGCAAATTGGATCAATGCTTTCCTCACAAACTTTCTGAGTCTAATTGCACACAGAGAGTGAATGTGTACTCTTCTTTGCTGCAATGTCTCATGAATGAACCTTTTTTGGACTGAATAGTAACTGGTGATGAGGAAAGGGTTCTCTATAAAAATGTAAAGTGCCGAAGACAGTGGGTGGGGAAAGGAGAAACACCAGCACCCAAGGCAAAAGAATGTTTTCACCCATGTAAGGTGTTGTTATCTGTTTGGTGGGATATAAAAGGTTTAGTCCACTTTGAACTTTTAGGCCCAAACCAAACAGTAGCAAAAACTTTAGAAGGAAAATGACTTCTTTGGTTTCAAGATGAAAGGTGTTCTTCCATCAGGATAATGGTCAGTCACATACAGCAAGGATGACATTCCAAAGGCTAGAGCAGTTTGAATGGGAAATGATGCCCCCACCCACCATATTTGCCAGACATTGCTCCATCTTATTATCATTTATTCTGCAGTCTTCAAAATCATTAGGACAGAAAAAATATGAATTCTGTAGATGAGGTCAGAACAGTTGTGGAGGAGTATTTTTCATCATGGACAAGTGAACTTTGGAAAAGGG
Source organism: Octopus bimaculoides (assembly GCF_046866305.1). Classification (NCBI taxonomy): domain Eukaryota; kingdom Metazoa; phylum Mollusca; class Cephalopoda; order Octopoda; family Octopodidae; genus Octopus; species Octopus bimaculoides. Next base: position 159,185,131 of record NC_142928.1, read on the forward strand.
GCCTTGCAAGTCTACCAGATAGATGGAGGAGCATTGTAGAAAGTGAAGGAGAGTATATTTTAGATTATAAAAAGAACTTTGTTTATCTTAATTTTGAAAAATAAAAGAAGTGTAAAAAAACCGCATTATTTATGGGATGACCAATATATATATATATATATATATATATATATGAATACATCATGTAAATGAATATAAGGGTGACGGTGAATAAGTTCTTCTTGTTTCAATAGCATCTCATAATGGTAGGTAAAGTAACTGTGATGCAACCCAAGGGCAACCAAAATTGAGTTTATGAACAAATAAATCTAAGTGTCCTGTCCAACAGTTTGGTATCCTGCTGTGTTAAGTTGACCATGAACAAATGATTTCCTTTGAAGTAGAATGCTTACACGCATAAGAGATAAGGAATTCTTCCAGTCTATAAATTTACATTACAATCTTAGAACGATCATCGATCTTCTTTGTAAAAGTCAAGACATGTCTATGTTAAAGAATGGAGTGCTTGAGTGGTTTGTTTATTTCATATTTTGTTTTCTTTTACTTCCATTAATTTATTTTGGACAGTTTATTTATTTTATACTTTATATTTTTGATTTTTATTTCTATTATTTTTATTTTGGGTATTTTTTTAATATTTTGTATCTCATTGTATTTCTGTGTTGCCCTTTGTCAATGGAGGGTCGGTAGTTTCATAAGAATGTGAGGGGAGAGTAATAGCTGGTTAAGGATGTGATTAGAGGTGGGTGAGAATGACTAGATATGTGAGGTGTTAAGATGGAATATAGCAGAGAAGTGATATCAAAAGGCACAATGAAGAGCTGTTTGGCGAGAATAGTAAGAGAAGGGAAGGGAGGATAATGAGAATAAAGGACAGAAGATTCCAAAGTGAGGAAGTGACTAGTATTGCATTAAAAATGACAAGAGAGAAATTAACTAATAACATAATGCAAACATCAACAAACAAACAAAATTGTGAGATGAAATTAACAAAGTGAAATAAGCTTTAGTGTTTCAATTCTGATGTTGTGATGAAAGGAGGAAGAGGAGTAGCAGTAAACATTACCTTCACTTTACAATGCTGCACAATGGCCTGAGCTATAGTATCACGAATTGATCCTTCGAGGGGCAGACATCGGACAGCCCCGAGTAAGAAACCAGGCTCACTGTCCATCATATTGAGTAAATTGTCGATAAATTTCTCAGCACCACTAAGAAGACGCCGGAGGTCAAAGTTGTGTCGCTGTTTGAAGATCTTGGCCAATTGACTGAGAGTAAGGACACTGATGATCTGATTGTAGACGTAGGACAGTTGCAGGAGTAGCTGGTGGGTGGAATCAGGACCACGAGAGACACCAACTAGAAAGAGGTGTTCTCGAAGAAGGAAGACAAATCGATGATCTCCAGCTACGATACATCGGATGCTGTCCTTCTCAGAGTTTGTAACAAATGAAACCAAAGCTTGCATGACTCCCATCAAAGTAACTAGATTATCTTCATTGCCAAATCTGCAAAGAGAAATCAATATGATCATCACCATATGTAACTATTTTTATCTTAGTGAATAAAAATTTAATCTATTTAGGTTCATAATAATAATGTCTAATATATAAAACAGAGATGTGTGCATATTCACTTTTCATGCGAAAACTGCTTCACCAATTACTTCCATACTTGTGATGTATGAATAATTTGACCTCGAACATATAATAGGGTCTTCATTTGATTTTTTTTATTTAAAATTATTATTCACATCTTTCAAAGATTTTAATATTTTTGCTTCCAGTTTTCTAGCATCAGTGATGTAACATACCTCTCTATCTCTTTCTCTCTGTAACATATCTCTCTGTCTATGTCTCTTGTTTTCACTTGTCTAAGTTTTGAATCACTATTTACAAACAAATGATGATAAATTACTGAAAGAAGTTCACAATTACTGATGTAAGTAATTTCATAATTTACTGACAGAAGTATCTGCATAAATTTCACTTCAATCCATATGTCATGTGTTTTTCTGTCGTTGACGGTTTCTTTCTGGTTCCTTTGCTAATGGCTCCTTGGTTCACTGAGTGACAAATTTCACTTCAACCCATACAATACTTTATTTTCCATTAAAATTTCTTATTTACTTTCTGCCCATCGTATTAAGAAACATAATTTCCGTTACCAAGTTATTTTCATTGTTTACTATCTTCTGCACTCATGTATTTCTGTATACATATATAACCATACGTAGAAGGAAAGTGTCAAATTTGTTGACATAACTACAGATTTCTGCCCCCCACCCCACAAATTTTGATGATTATAACATTCAGAAAAATGGATATTTTTTAATAAAATTTGCTACGAATATGTGTTATATCATGTCCATTTGGAATATATAAAATTTGGGAGAGGGGGTGGGGAATTTCTGAAAATTCACCGGAGTCTACTTCAATTCGTCTTAACTTTCAAGAAAATGGATATTATTTAATGAAATTCTCTACAAATATACCTTGGAATATTATTACATTAGCAACTTTTAGTATTGACATAAAAACGGCGAAGTCTCCCCTGTATAATTTCTATGTTTTCATTTCAAGTTTTAATTTGCAATTTGTAAACAACTACCATAAATTACTGAAAGAAATATTTACTAAGTTCACAGATTTAAATATTCCATAAAAGATAGTTTTCAATGTGCTTTTATTTATACGATTTTTTCATTCCATATCCACCTCATTCATTGTTTGCAATGTTCTCTCTCTCTCTCTCACACACACACACACACACACTCCAGGTTTGATTTCTTTATTACACAAATATCAAGTTAAAATTTTGCAATTCAACATGGGGCGTCCAAAAAATATGAGCATTAATTCATTAATTTACGTAAATTTTTTTATTTCTTTTCTTTTCTGTGCTCTGTTCAGCTCTATGTATTTATAAGTCACACACACACACGTTTTTGTAGGTACGTTTGTATACATTTATGCATGGTGTGTGTCTGTGTGTGAGTGAGTGAAGAAGCGTGTTGTCATGTATTTGTACATACATAAATACATATGTATACATCTTTTTTGTATGTATATGTGTGTGTGTGAGTGAGAGAGAGAGAGAGAGAGTGATGTCTAAGTGGCACTCTCTCTCTCTCACACAAGATGTATGCCTATTTCTTTATGTATATACATATACATGACGACACACCCCTTCACTCACTGTCTGTCTGTCTCTCTCACACACGTCTATTTCATCTGATGTTCGATACTGTATATGAATCTGTTTGTGGGTGTGCAGTATTCCACAATCGTTTGAAAAAAGCAGAGGAATTCTTTTTCTTGATGCTCCTGGTGACACAGGTAAAACATTTGTAACATTGCTTCTGTCCAAAGGCAACAAAAATAAAAAAAATTGCAGTTGCTGTACCATTGTATGGCTTTGCTGTCACCATTCTCCCAGGAGGACGAACAGCTCATTCTGCTTTTAAATCACCACTAAACCTAGTCACAGGTGACAGTCTAATTTGTAACATAAGCTATGATTCAGGTTCAGCAGAAGTGTTGTGCTAATGCCACCTTATCATTTGGGATGGATGCACCATGTCACATAGAGGTGCAATGGAAGCTCTTGATAAGACCTTACAGGACATCAGAGGCAACAATAAATTTATGGGAGGAGTTACATTAATTTCATCAGGAGACTTCAGACAGACATTACCAGTCATTCTGAGATAAACAACATCTGATGAAATAAAAGCATGCATTAAGTCTTCACACCTATGGAATAAAGTACTGAAATTCTCCTTCAATACTAACGTGCGAGCTTCATTACATGGGGACCAATGTGCAAAGCAGTTTTCAACCTGGCTCCTATAATTAGGAAATGGGAAAATATCATTTGATGGGAATGATGATATCAGTTTAGCTCATATTGCTATCACGGTGAATTCCCCAGCTGAATTGAAGAAAAGCATATTGCCAGACTTAAGTAATAATCATAATTCACAGAAATGGTTGTGTGAAAGGGCAATTCTTACTCCAAAAAATGAGACAGTAGCCAGAATTAACCATGAATTAATGGATAAAATTTCAACAGTCATTAATGAGTACAAATCAGTTGATTCAGTCCTTCATGAAAATCAAGCTGTTCATTACCCAACAAAGTTCTTTAATTCTCTTGAGCCACCTGGAATTCCTCTACATAAACTTTTTCTGAAGAAATTTAGATCCTCCTAAATTATGCAATGGGCAAGGTTGTGAAGACATTATCACCTAATGTGACAGAAGCTCCCATCATCACTGGATGTGCCTCTGGGGAAGCGGTTTCCATTCCAAGAATTCTAATCAAACCAACAGATATGCCCTTTCAGTTCAAACGAACACAATTCCCAGTGTGACTTTGCTTTGCAATGTCTATCAATAAAACTCAAGGTCAGTCTTTGAAATCTACTGGCTTGCTTTTCTCATGGTCATCTTTATTGGTTGCTCCAGGGTAGGTAGTTTGCAAGACTTATTTGTCTATGCTCCAAACCAGAAAACAAAGAATGTTGTTTACCCAGAAGCTATACATAATTTCCTTCAACATATGTGGTAGAATTTATCTCCTTTCATAAAAGTGGTAAATTTTATATTTTCGTTTATTATTATTATTATTATTTTGTATTACGAATTCAGAATTGATTTCCCAATTAAAGAATAAATTGTATCCCAATTGAAAAATAAATTGAATTTAGAATAACAAATTTCTATACAACATGTTTTGCTTTTTTCTTCTAATATGTAAGGAAAAGTTTCATTCCCGGGCAATGTTGGGTGCCTCTGCTAGTTGATCTAAATGAGAGAACTTATATGTGATTCTCCTACCCCACTGCTAATAATAAGCTACCATTTTCTTCAGTCTCATTTCATTATATCGTATTTGTTTTCTTCACAGGCTTGGATGAGTTTGAATGGCTATGGCTGTTACTACAGCAACTGTATGATACATGAAATGCCAGGCATATAACACAGATATGATAGCATTAAGTAATTACATTATGTACTGCAATATGTCAACAATAATGTCATTGGTTATAGGTTTCCAGTAGATCAATCAGTGCTACTTTAGTGTATGGTCTACCACAGTATCCATAGTTCATGCTGTGAAATGACCTAATCTGGGTTGGGATTAAGGTTAGGGTTTAGAGTTAGGGTTAGGTTTTAGGGTTAAAGTTAAGGATTAGGGTTTATGGTTAAGGTTAGCATTAGAGTTAGGAGTTAGAATTAAGAGTTAGTATTTGGGTTAAACTGTATGCTTAAGTGGCGCCAACTAATCATTGCTTCACAGCATACCTGATGGTAAGTGAGCAAAGGGAGTATCTATACCCTCAGCACAGAACAGATATCTAAATAGGCTTTGTTTGCACAGTGCTGTTTTTTTTTTTTGGTATACTCACACACATTCCAAGGTCTTTGCATAATTTATGTTTAATGAATTCCATTAATATAGCAGTAGTCAACTTGAGACTACATTAAAAGACTTGTCTAAAGTATTTCACAGTGGTATTGAACCTGAAACCATATGGTTAAGAATTGAGCTTCTTAAAAACAGTCATGCCTGTTTAGAGATGTAGTAATTCAAGATAAATACTATTCATGTGCATTAAAGATATTGTTTCTGGTGTTGTTTAGGTCCAGGTCAATCTATCCATAACTACCCTGTCTTTTCCTACATGCAGTAAACCCAGGATTACATTATCTATATCTTATTCTAAGACAGTGGGGTGTGATTTGAGGGCTATTTAGCTGCTTTTTCTAGCAGATCAAGCAACCACAAAGAGTCTCTCTCATGTAGTGTATACATGTACAGAGATATGGAAAAATCTGTGTGAAGGGAAGAATGTACTTTCAACAGCAGGGGTGTATGTGTGAGTGCATATGTTGTGCATGTATCTGTCTAATGTACTATCATAACTAACTAAAGAAGTGTAATAATTACATAGACATTACTATGTTTTTAATTTTTCATCTATAAAGGAGGCACAGTGACCATAGCTTTTACAGCTTTAGTAGATTTGAAATAAAGATAACTGTGGGAGTATTGAAAGTGTAACAACAACGTCTGCTTAAATTTACATCAGCTAGGTTAGCAGGAAAAAAAAAAAGATGGATTTGATGAGGAGATGGAAAAAGAGTGTATGTATTTATAACCAAACTCACCTGGAATATACTGGCTTCCCAGCTTCACTAAGTATGAAAACATGTTTTTTGTGATGGCGCCAAGCTGGGTGATTGACATCTTCACCATCACTGATGGTATCTGCTGACATGCGCATCCAGTTTGGTCCAGCACTACCCCCTGCATTGCTATCTGAAGACAAATTCATTTCTTCAATATTACTGATCACTTCTGCAGGTACACTTGTTTCCTGGGATTCAGGTTCTTCCTGCAAAAAACCATGGTATTGCATGCAATTAACAATTAAGGCAAGATAGAGACAGTGACATACACAAAGTCACTCATGATATTCTGATAGGGCTGAAGATATACGATACTCATTTTCATTTACTTGTTTCAGTCATTTGACTGTGGCCATGCTGGAGCACTGCCTTTAGTCGAGCAAATCGACCCCAGGACTTATTCTTTGTAAGCCTAGTACTTATTCTATCGGTCACTTTTTGCCGAACCACTAAGCTATGGGGACATAAACACACCAGCATCGGTTGTCAAGCGATGGTGGGGGACAAACACAGATACACAAACATATATATATACATATATACGACAGGCTTCTTTCAGTTTCCATCTACCAAATCCACTCACAAGGCTTTGGTTGGCCCGAGGCTATAGTAGAAGACATTAGCCCAAAGTGCCACACAGTGGGACTGAACCCGGGACCATGTGGTTGGTAAGCAAGCTACTTACCACATAGCCACTCCTGCGCCTAATGAATATAACAGTCTTGAAAGAGCCACTTAATATAAAATAAATAATATACCCTCTACTTGATGTATTGAGGACTTACTTTAAATGAAGTTCCTTCCATTCTAATAGAATCACCAACTACACACACACACACACAAACACACACTTACATGGCCATATGGTTCAGGAGTTTTCTTTAGAACCACATGATTGGGGGTTCATCCTCACTGGGTTGGCTGCTGGGCAGTGTTGTCTACTATATCTGCAAGCTGACCATTGCTTTGTGAGGGAAACTGGTAGAAGCCCATTGTATGCATTTGTGAGTAAGTGGGTTCCCACTACACAGTTTCCATCTGTCAAGTTCACAAGGTATAACTTCAGGCAATAATAGAAGATACTTGCTCAAGAGATGAGTAGGTGGCTTTATGCCAGGTGCTGAAGGCTGAAGTATGATAGACGACCAAGCACAGGTGTTTTGCTATAGAGAAGATACACGGTCATCATGCATTATATGAGAGTAAGTGAGAGTAGCTGGAAGGAAGATAAAGATGGTGGTGATAGGATACCAGAGTGTATGTACACTCAAAGTACAAGAAGGTGAGTATAGAAACTGGATAAGCAAGGGAGGAAAGGGCGGGTAATTTCGTAAGAGAAAGGGAAGGGAGTGACATATGGTTAGAAATAGGACTAGAGGTGGATGTAATGAGAGATGATAATAAATATCAGAATGGAGGGGAGAGGTGAGAGAGATAGAAGTGGCTCAGGATGGAGGAAGCAACAGGTGACAGCACAGGATGGCAGGAGAACTGCAGTGTCATAATCCTGTTGATAGATCAGAGAGTAAGAAGATGGTGTGCAGGTTGTGAGACTGAGGTGTCCAAGGTGGGACTGAACCTGAAATTGCATGGTTGGGAGGTAAACTTCTCTTAATCACACAACAGGGAATATATTTATATATATATTTATATATATATAAATATTAACAAGAAATAATTATGCAGCAAAGAAAACCAATATTAGTCAATGATTAATAGAATTTTAATTATACTACCAAGTATGGGAAACAACTCAGGACATGATTCAGTCTTATTATGACCTCATCAACAAAGCATATACTTTGTTGTATTTGCAGAGATAGTGATGGCAGAATCACTATGTAAGTACCCAATAATGTAAGTATATTGGAAAGCATAGAAAAATAGAATTATTTAGCGAATAAAAGTTGTTAGCTGGATGCCACGACGATTAGAACATGAAGTAATGATCATTTCAAAAATTAATCATTCTGTTAGTTATCCAAAACAGTAGCAAGTTCAAAAAGGCAACAAGAGGAACTCGACAAATGGAAGTTTTTAAAGTTTCAGTGATTAAAATACATTGCACTTTGCATCACATCCACTTCGTAGCAAGGCAGAGTTAATTAGTTTCCTTGTATAATAAACTACTTTTAAACAACAAGGAAATGGCTATGTGGTCACTTTCCCTGCTAGAAATAGCAGCCAAATCTATCTTAAATTACACTCTAGCATGATCTCTAGAGATAGTAGACAGTTTTTGTTACCTAGTTGAAGTGACCAAGTTAATAGTAATGTAGTGAACGTATGGTAACCAGAATAGGAACAGGCTTGAAAAAGTTCAAGGAGCTACTGCTGCTGTTAATAGCAAAAGTTTTCTCTCTCAGAATGAAAGGCAAGCTGAATGGTGTCTGTGTATGAAGCCCTGTCAATTTTCCCGCTTCTATGCCCTTTTTTATTCATCTTCTTGGACACCAATATGAAGTAACCACAAATATCTCCCACAGCAAATGTATCTTTACTCCTCCCATCATACATTAACCTCTCAACACCTCACATACAGTAACCACTGTCTATTCCCCTCTCAGAGAAAGGGGTTTTTTAGTCTTACAAGTTACAAGGCAATCTCACTAGTATTGGTGTCATTAAAAAAAGTGCCCAGTACCTGTTAACTAGGTGATGTTTGGAAAGGTATTCAGCCATAGAAACCATCGCATACACACATACATACATACATAGATGATGATGATAATCCTTTCTACTATAGGCACAAGGTTTGAAACTTTGGGGGAGGGAGTTAGTCGATAACACCGACCTCAGTGCTCAACTAGTACTTATTTTATAGACCCTGAAAGGATGAAAGGGTTCTTTCGATTATAGGCCCAGGGCCTGAAATTTTGTGACGAGGGGGCTAATCAATTACATCGACTCCAGTGTTTGACTGGTACTTATTTAATCAGCCCCAAAAGGATAACAGGCGAAGTCGACCTGGGCAGAATTTGTAGTCAGAACGTAATGACAAATGGAATGCCACTAAACATTTTACCTGGTGTGCTAACAATTCTGCAGCTCATCTCCTTTAATAATAATAATAATAATAATAATAATAAAAATAATAATAATAAACATAATAATAATAATAATAATAAACATAATAATAATAAAAATAATAATAATAAAAATAATAATAAAAATAATAATAATAATAATGGCATCAAATTTTGGCATAAGACCAGCAATTTCAAAGGAGGGGATAAGTTGATTATATCGGCCTCAACATTTAACTGATACTTTATTGATCCCAAAAGGATGGAAGGCAAAGTCAACCCTGGTGGTATTTGAACTCAGAATGTAAAGACAGACAAAATGCTGCTAAGCATATTGTTCAGCATGTTAACAATTCTTCATTAGTTTTACTTTGGATATTAAGAGTTTGTTATATTTTCTGTATATAAAAAAAGAAAAAAATCTTTCATAAAATTCTGTGTCCTTAAAATATTTTCTTAAGGAAAAAAGAAAAAAACAAAAGAAGTAAAAGAAGAAATGAATTCTAAGAAACTCTGCTGAAAGGTTCTAAGAACAAGTGCAGTAATAAAACATTTGAAACAAAAGAAGTTATATGGCTTACTTAAATATATCTACAACTGGATAGGACTAGACTGTTTTGAAATAGTATTTTGAGGCATAACAGAGTATATTGGGCATATTTGAACACAATGTTTTATAAATTATATATTTATAAATTATATTTCACATGTATAAATATTCACTTAATGCATTGAATACATTAAGCAGATGTAATGTAGAAGATGATAAGACTGTATTAGTAGCATTGCCTGACTATAACATCTCAGTGGAAGTTAGTTACTGAATGCAGGCTAAAGAACAAGTGTATAAACAGAACTTCTTCACCATAAACACTGGTGTTGTTAGATGCCAGCTGATGATGATGACAAAGAGGTTCTCCTTGATTTAAAATTCATAAATATCAATTTATCCCTTTTCTAAAGAATAAAATTTAGCACAAAGAAGTTAAGTTACTTACATATCCTAGTAACTGGATAAGCGCATTACACAACATTGTTTAACCAGTGAAGGAATGCCTCTGGCAATGTGAGATAAGTGTTTTTTACTTTTTGTTTTTCTCTCTCTCTTTTTTATTTTACTAAAGAGTTAAAGTGGTCCAGATACACGATGCTGTTGAAAGGTTCTCGCAGAGTAAAGTTAAACTCAGCTAGGTACATAGCTATATAATTAAAAACATAATTGTTTTATGGACCAAGAAGTAGAGAAAACATCGACGCTTTTGTCATTCAACAAAGTAGAACAACTTTTAATGATAATGAGGATGATAAGGTATTTCACTTTCTTGATTGCATATCAACCAGGAACTCCAGTAGTCACATAACTGAAGGTCACATTCAGTTTGACATGTAATCAGTCGTAGTTGTCAGTTGGGTTGCTTAGTTTCATATAAAGCTCTTCTTCGTACAAATGCGCACACTCACCCCAAAGTTAATATAAAAGGCCACTGTTGTTATTGCTTACAAAGAAGTTGTTTTAGTGGGTTAATTATACATGACAGATATAAATTTAAGTGCTTTATGAGTTACCAAGTATTTGGACCTTAACATCTATGCTGTTATGAAGGATGTCATTTCAGATTTTGCAATTTTACAAGGATGTCATTTCAGAACTTACAATTATTAACATGCTAACTACCATATGTACCAGTGGAGGCGCAATGGCCCAGTGGTTAGGGCAGCGAACTCGTGGTCATAGGATCGCGGTTTCAATTCCCAGACTGGGCATTGTGAGTGTTTATTGAGCGAAAACACCTAAAGCTCCACGAATAGTGATGAACTCTTCCACCACAGCTTTCTCTCACTCTTTCTTCCTGTTTCTGTTGTACCTGTATTTCAAAGGGCCAGCCTTGTCACACTGTGTCACGCTAAATATCCCCGAGAACTACGTTAAGGGTACACGTGTCGGTGGAGTGCTCAGCCACTTGCACGTTAATTTCACGAGCAGGCTGTTCCGTTGATTGGATCGACTGGAACCCTCAGCGTTGTAAGTGACGGAGTGCCTATGCCATATGTACCACCTGTGGTTCATCGCAAACTTCACAGAACTGCCAGTAACAGATTGTGGTGGTTAACATGTTAAATTCCAACCATATTTTAGTATGTAGAATGATTTATTGCATAGTGGTATAAATGAGAGATCTCAGATGTTCACAATTCTATGTATAAATAATATTAATTTCTTTTGAGAAGACCAATATTTTTAGTGGAAAGGGCAGATGATTAATAGAAATGGTAATGTTATTTAGCCCCTTGTGGGCAATAAAGAAATAAGAAATGGTAATATTAATTGAAATACCTTAGTAACGAGCCTTAACATTTGGAGTTCAAAAAGGTTGATAAAATAAAGACTGTTTCCCCTTCTTTATCAATTCAAGAACTCATGCCAAAATTAGTAACCAATATTTATATCAGTAAGTGTATTGAATTGAATCAACCCTAATTTTCTAACTTCTCACATTAGCATAAAGCCTCCCCAAATACCACAATAGATAGTGGTGAATGTTATCTCATAAATGATAGCAGTGGTGACTTGCTATTTTGCTAACCAGAATGTCAAACGTCACTATCTCTCTCATTAACCTTGCAGGATAGCAAATGTTACTGCTATTTCAACTCATTAGCGTAGCATCCAAACATGTAAAAACCAACACTAAGAGCAATCCTCTACACGTCACTTGACCAGCCAGAAATATCTGCTAAATTTCCCTCAAAAACATCTCACTGACATATAAAGGATATGTTAGATAATTTAATCACATATATATATTATGTATGAAAACAAACTGGATGGAATGTTTTGGACCAGAAGTCAATTAAATCAGAAGTGACTTTAGGTGAAACAATAATATATCAAGGTAGTGAATTTTATTTATTCTTACTTCTTAAAGCAAACAACATAAAAGGTGATGAATTAAGAAGATAAACTTAAAAAAAATATGGTAATCATTCAGAAAACAATGTTTATTACTTGCTTTTATTTGTTAATTCCATTATCAACTGCAAACTATGGACAAAAATCTATAGTGATTTGCTAAAAATGGCCAAATCTCCTCAAACAAACACTGTTAACATAAGAGAATTTTACAATGCTTTCTAGTGCAAGCCAAGTGATAACAAGTTGAGCAAGCAGTAACGTTTGTTAGTCTCTATAATTAATGAGATGCAAAGTAACATTCAACATCCTTTTTAATTAAGAAGATATGTAGTATTCACCGATTTACCAGTTAACTTAATAGTAGTACAACGGTTAACTGGAACTATCAGATTCTCTAGGTTAAAAAGGAACATTTGATTTAATACTTGGTTCTTCATTATGCAACAAACTGCATTGTTTAAGTTCTGTTCTAAAGCTGGAAAATAGTACATAGTTTGGGACACACAAGTACTAGCATAGTACTTGAAGCAGTAGTAACAGAATGAGAGAAGTGAGGTTGTGCTTAGAGTTGGGGAAGAGATATTAGAATAGTAGCAGAAATATTTAAAGAAGTAACATTAGAGTTGGAAAGTAGAGGTTAATGCAACAGCAATGTAAAGATTAGGGAGGTGTAATTTCAGTGCTATATGATAGATTAATTGTTAACCCTTTGTGGGCCAGTGGGGTTGGAATTACACAAAAGTCCATTGGGGTTCCCTTTTATTTTTGCACATTTCCACACTATCCATAAAGTAATATTTGTTTAATCTTGTATATATATGTGTGAGTGCATGATACAGAGCAAGAAATTTAGCACTTCTTTTTATAGTTTTATAAACTATACATATACCAATAATATAAAATAAAACAAAATTATTTAGTATATCGATTCATACCAGTACAAATATGAAGAAAATTGACTTATAGTTTATCAGAATATCTGAAAAAATAACAGAAAAAAATAATTTCACAGAAGGCCAATGGGGTCCAGTTGGACTCCAACAACCATATTTTATGCTATAACATCCATGACTAGAAATTTTAAACTCAAAATTTGTATGTGCATACATAAACTATTAACGATAAAAGTCATGAGATATAAAATCATTTAAATAAAAAATGTAAAAGTTGCATAACTTTTAAAATTTGCTGGGTTCCCAAGGGACCCCACTGGCCCATGAAGGGTTAATTATTTAGTGCATTGAGATTAACTTCCTATTCTTTAGAGACAGCAAATTGCAAAATTCTACTGTCCATGCCTTTTCCAAGAGTATTTCCTAGAATATGAATATTAACAACAACAATAATAATTTCTAATTAGGCACGAGGATAGCAATTTTGATGAGAGGAATTTAGTTGAAAGCATAGTCTGCTTTCCAGTAGACTAGTACTTTACCAGTAGACTAGTACTTTATATCATCAACCCTGGAAGGATGCAAGTTGAGCTTGATGGGGATTTAAAATCAAAACATAAAGTGCTAGAAGTACTGCAAGGCATTTAAAAGGATGCTCTAATGTTTCTGCCAATAATAATTGTTTCTAAAGCAGACACAATGCCTGAGATTTGGGTGGAGAGAGGTCAGTCAATTGAATCAACCCCAGTACTTAACTGATACTTTCTTTTATTGATCCAGCGGGGGATGAAAGGTAAAGTTGGCCCCAGCAGGATTTGAACTTAGAACTTATAGAGCCAGAACAAATACTGTGTGACATTTCATCCGACATGCTAACAAGCCTGTCAATCCACTGCTTTAATAATAATAATAATAACAATGGTCTCAAATTTTGTCACAAGGGCAGCAATTTTGAGGAAGGGGTTAAGTCGATTACATCTTCCCCAGTGTACATCTGGTATTTATTTTATCAACCCCGAAGGGATGAAAGGCAAAGTTGACCTCAATGGAATTTGAACTCAGAACATACCAGCAGACAAAATACCACTAAGCATTTGGTCTGGTGTGCTGATGATTCTGCCAGCTCATGGCCTTAATAATAATGATAATAATAATGATGATGATGATGATGATGATTTAAAATTTTTACCCCGAAAGGATGAAAGGCAAAATCGACCTCGATGGAATTCGAACTCAGAACATACAGGCAGATGAAATACCGCTAAGCATTTCTCCCAGCATGCTAATGATTCTGACAGCTCGCCACTTTAATAATAATAATATTAATAATAATAATAATAATCCTTTCTACTAAAGGCACAAGGCCTGAAGTTTTGTGGGAGGAAACTAGCAATTACATTCACTCCAGCACTCGACTGGTACTTAATTCATCGACCCTGAAAGGATGAAAGGCAAAGTCAACCTTGGCAGGATTTGAACTTAGATTGTAGCAACAGACAAAATACCACTAAGCATTTTGCTCGGCATGCTAATGATTCTGCCAGCTTGCTGGTTGATAATAATAATGATAATAATAACAATAATAATAATGATAATAATAATAATAATGGTTTCAAATTTTGTCACATAGGCAGCAATTTTGGGGGAGGGGATAAGTCGATTATATCAAGCCCAGTGTTCAACTGGTACTTAAGTTGACCTCAGTAGAATTTGAACTCAGGACGTAAAGACAGACAGAATGCCACTAAGCATTTTGACCAGTGTGCTAATGAGTATGCCAGCTCACTGCCTTAATAACAATAATAATGATAAAAGAGAGAGGTTTGGAGACGTCACTATAAAACTTTGCTCAATAAAGAGAATGAATGGGAGAAAGGGAGTTTGCTGAATGTTGACCCAACAGAGGGACCAGCTATTTGAGTTGACAGTTCCATGGTAGATAAAGCAAGTAAGAGTATGAAGACAGGGAAAGCCCCCGGCCCATCAGCAATCACTGCAGAGATGCTCAAAATATCTGGCAGTGTCGGCTATAGCCTAGTCACCCGTATAGTTAACCAGGTGATACACGAAGGAGTCATACCCAATTACTGGTGTAGCAGCACCATAGTCAATTGCTACAAAGGTAAAGGTGACACTTTAGATACAAATAATTACAGAGGTATCAAGTTATTGGACCAGGTAATGAAGGTCACCGAGAGGGTCATAACCCAACTAATGAGGGAGAGAGTCAGTTTAAATGAGATGCAGTTTGGGTTCGTTCCAGGGAAAAGCACCACTGATGCTATATTTCTGGTAAGACAGCTGCATGAGAAATACCTAACCAAAGATAAACCTCTGTACCTGGCTTTCGTTGACATGGAGAAAGCCTTTGACAGGGTCCCCCGCTCCCTTATCTGGTGGTCAATGAGAAAACTAGGGATAGATGAGTGGTTAGTGAGAGCTGTGCAAGCCATGTAGACACGCTGTCAGTAAGGTGAGGGTTGGCAACGAGTACAGTGAAGAATTTCGGGTAGAGGTAGGGCTCCACCAAGGTTCAGTCCTCAGCCCCCTCCTATTTATCATAGTCCTACAGAGGAATTCAAGACAGGATGCCCCTGGGAGCTCCTCTATGCTAATGACCTTGCCCTAATTGCTGAGTCACTATCAGAACTAGAGAAGTTTCAGGTGTGGAAGCAAGGACTAGAATCGAAGGGCCTTAGAGTCAACCTAGCTAAAACCAAAGTCCTAATAAGTAGGAAGGTAGACAAAATACAAACCCCTTCAGGTAGATGGCCCTGCTTGATCTGTAGAAAAGGCATAGGTAGAAACTGTATAAGATGTACCCAGTGTAAGCTATGGACACATAAGAGGTGCAGCAATATCAAAGGAAGGCTAACTAGCAAAGTTTTTGTATGTGGCTGATGCTCAGGAGCAATAAACACTGAAAATGTGCAGAAAACAACTTTTGCCACATTCCAGGGAGAAAAACTAGAAGTAGTTGATAGCTTCCTTTATCTAGGTGACCAAGTTAGTAGTGAGGGAGGGTGCGCTGAAAGTGTAGCTGCTAGAATAAGAATAACCTGGGCAAAGTTCAGAGAGCTCTTACTTTGCCAATCCTAAAAATGCATGTAAGGTTGCTATATTTGTCAGAGGGGGTATGTTTTTAATTGCGTCTGTCCTCGACGGGTCTGGTCGATATCCATTTCTGTCAATGATTTGTCCTAAATATCTTATTTTCAGTAAGGAAAATTCATACTTTTTTTCACTCAAAGTAAAACTGTAATCCCTAATTTTTTCAAATACATATTTTACATGCTCTACGTGTTGATCCCTGGATTTGTTTTTAATGAGTATATCATCCAGATATGGAATTGCAAATTCACAGTTTGCTAACATTACATCCATAATCTGTTGAAAAATCGCTGGTGCTACTTTTAAACCAAATGGTAACCTGTTGTATTTGTACAATCCTTTATGCGAGTTAATTGTTCGGTATTTAGAGCATTCATCATCTACTCTAATTTGTAGGTATATGTCAAAGTGACCCAATTTAGAAAATATCTTGCCACCATTCAGTTTCACAAAAATATCCTCTGGAGTAGGTAGTGGATAGTGACACGTTTTAAGACATTTGTTTAAACCAATGGAAAAATCAGCACACACTCTGATTTTATTATTCTTTTTCTTAACGTACACAGGTGATGATGCCCACTGGCTGTATTCTACTTTTTTGGATAAATCCAATTTTTTCTAGTCTCTCTAAGTTTATCTGTTCTAATGCTGTAAATGGTACTGTTCGTTTTTGCTTAAGGTGTTTTCTTCTATTTGAAACTGCATCTTTGTTTTGGTGCACAGACCTAATTTATCAGACAGAACTTCAGGAAAAATATTAAAAGATTTATTTTTCAATTCATCAGACGATTTGTTTGTACCGGAGAAAAAAAAACATTCACATTTTTACAGAAAAGATTTATGTGGAGATCCCTTAAGTTAAATAATTCCATCCAGTCAGGACCAAATAAATCTGTGGTATTATTTAACACAAAAACTTTAGCTTTTAAGGTTTTTTTGTGAAATGTAATGCTACTTATCAATTCACCCTTAAAATATAATTTTTTTTCCTGAAAGACCATGGGCAATTTTCAAAGTTTCATTTAATCTAAGTCTCCTGATTTATTTTCCATGTATCTGTGTCTATTATTGAGATGTTGCTGCCTGTATACAAATGTAACTTTACATTTGTGTTATTAATTTTAACACACACAAATTTCCTTTGAGGCTCATTCATATTTTTTGTCACCAATAATCCGTTTACGTGATTTTTTCTGTTGAACCGTCTTACAGTGCAACTTTTTATGGCCTATTTTACCACACTTGAAGCATTTTATATTTTTAGATGAACAATTATTTTTAAACTGTAGACCACTGTACCCATAACATAGATTCGGTCTTGATATTTTTTTATCCAATACTAGTTGACATGCTTGAATCTGAGAACAATTTTTCTCTTCAATTTTATTTGCGTTATCTTATAGATTTATAATCCTCTGATATTCTTCTGCTACTGCTTGTAAAGTTAAATTTTGGTCCTGTTCTAATTTTGTTAATATCTGGGATTGTATATCTGCATCTTTGCTTGCAGTAAGCCCTTGAACAAAAATTAAACACTTGAACATGTCTGGGGTCAACTCATTCAACTGAATTTCTGTTAACTATTAACCATTCTGGCACAGGTGACAAAATCCTCACCTTTTTTGACCAAATTTAAACACTGCCAATGAGTATTGAACAGGGAACTTCTTTCACTGAAAACTTTTGATAAAATATTGTTTCATTGAAACAAATCTCACCTGGTTTCTTCGGTAGAATATAATTACTATATTTTTCAGGTTTGGCAGGGGAAAACTTTCTTAAAAGTAGTCATAAGTTTTTCTTGTTGGACCAACTTTTACACTCTTCTTTGAAGATTACTTCTAGATTATAACTGAATTCTTCAATTGAGTTAGCTACGCTGTCTGGTGAGTACAGACCTGAAATATTTACAGATTTCCTCAATATTAATTCCAGCAACTGTTGGTTTTGTTGTTGTTGCAACTGCACCATGGAGGCCAATAAGTTCTCCGTGCTAAATGATATTTTTGGCTTCGTACCAAAAAAATATTTTAAATATCCAATGCAAACTTCAAACAACCTGTTGCCACTTTTATATCCTTGTATGTTGGATATATAATATAATGAAGCAGTGGGAAAGAAAGTACTCACATGATGCACTACGATTACTATTACATAAGACTCAATGCTCTATATCATGGCTCACAGTGAGCTGTTTACCAACCTGAACTGCTGATGCCCTCACAGTTCTCTATTTAATAGATATGTCTCAGTCTATTTTTAGTCACATGGGGGTGGTCAAAATTCTTCCATAACAGTACCCCAGTATCACTTTGATGGCATGCGCTGCTCTCTCACTCAATAATAATAATGATTTCAAATTCTGACACAAGGCCAGCAATTTTGGGGAAGTTGATCATATCAACCTCAGTGCTCAACTGGTACTTGTTTTATCAACCTCAAAAGGATGAAATGCCACTATGCATTTCGCCTGACATCCTAATGATTCTGCCAGCTCACTGCTTCTAATTTTTAGGTGCAAGGCCAACAGTTTTGAGAGATGGGGGTTAATCCATACCACTGACTCTAGTACTTTATTTTATTGACCCTCGAGGGATGAAAAGCTAAGTTACTTTGGTGGGTTTTGAACTAAAAAAAAAAAGCGTAAAAACCAGAAGAAGCAACACCAGGCATTTTGTCTGGCTCTTTCATGAGCAGATTACAAGGTCAAATTTTGTACTGAAAATCAATTGATTGGATTTCAAAATATTACTTATTTTATTGACAGTCCAACTCAGATTGATTTTAAAAAAGAAAAAATGAAATTGGCACAATGATCTCTAATGTCATCAAGCTGTTCACTATGAATAATATTTAGGCATTAAGCCAGATATTTTCAGTGGAGCAGTAAGTTGATTAAATCGACCCCCCCACTCCATCACTCAGTACTTGATTGATACTTTATATTCATAAACCTCAAAAGGAGGAAAGGCAAAGTTGACCTCAGTGCGATTTGAACTCAAGCACTAGAACAAATACTTCAAAGCCTTTTTCTCATGCTCTAATGATTCTGCCAATCTATCACACTTAAAATAATGGTTTCTGATTTAAGCACAAGGCCAGCAATTTTGAGGGGAGGGAGTCAGTTAATAACATCAACCCTCCAATACTTGACAGGTACTTTATTTTACTGACACCTTCCCCCCATTAATAATAATGGTGGCAAGTTTTGGCACAGGGCCAGCAATTTTAGGGGAGGGGTAAGTTGGTAACGTTGACCCCAGCATTCAACAGGTACTTATTTTATCAACCCAGAATGGATGAAAAGCAAAGTTGATCTTGGCAGAATCTGAACTTAGTACACAAAGACAGATGAAATGTTGCTAAGCATTTTGTCCAGGTGCTAACAATTCTGCCAGCTCACCTTATTATCATCATCATCATTATTATTATTATTATTTCATGTTCTGAGTTCAAATTCTGCTGAGGTCGACTCTGCCTTTCATCCTTTTGGGGACGATAAGTTAAGTACCAGTGAAACACTGGGGTTGATGTAATTGACTAGGCCTCTCCCTCCAAATTTCAGGCCTTGCGCTTTTAGTAGAAAGGATTATTATTATTATTATTATTTCACGTTCTGAGTTCAGATTCTGCTGAGGTCGACTCTGCCTTTAATCTTTTTGGGGTCAATGAAATAAGAACCAGTTGAGTACTGGGGTCTATGTAATCGACTATCTCCCTGCCCCAAATTTCAGGCCTTGCGCCTATAGTAGAAAGGATTATAATTATTAATAATAATGGCTTCTGATTTAGGCACAAGGCCAGCAATTGTGAAGGGGGAGAGAATTGGTTGATAACATCAACCCTAGTTCTTGTCTGGTACTTTATTTTATCGACCCTAGGTATGAAAGGCAAGCCATTATTCTTCCAGGTAAAGGCAAGAAGATCAAAACTTCTCGTATCTTCTACAGAGCTGAACTGTCATAAGATCTGTGCAAGAGGTAATTATAAATGCGTGGTTATAGCAAAGGAAAACAAAACCTACTAGTTTCTGAGTTACTCAGTCATGTAGTTGCGTCTAATTGACTATATAATTATCCAGTATCTGAAATTTGAGACAAAGTAGCTGGCATTTGTTAATCAAGTGAGTCCTTTCTTCAATGTAACCTCAAACCTGGAATAGTCCTTTAGAGAAGGAAAACAAATAAAACCTAAGGAAACGAAACAAAGTCTTTACAAAATTCGAAGGACTCTATTGGAAACGTTGACAAGTTGTTACACGACTTATGTATACACAGACATATACACACTCACACTACTGTTAGCACTGTGGTTACATCAACACATGTGAATCAGTTATTGAAGATTAAAATAATGGTGAGTGTCCCGATAACAGTTATATACATATTAATTTAAAACGTTACACATTCCAGCCATGTGAATACAAGTACTTATCAGGATAAATATATTTATAGTAATATCGATACAATCTGAACACAACTATATCAATCCACACCCACAAAATATCCTTCTCGCATATAATAAACACATGCACACACAGCCTAAATCACACATACACATACCAACATGCACTAATAAAAACACACCCACATTCAGTTAGATAAACGTATGTCAACATAATCAAATAAACACTCAATACAACGTATTAACACCTACCTATGAATGTGACTGGAGTGTGTGTGTGTGTGTAACATGATCGGGGAGTTTTCTTTATAAGCATTGCAGTACTATATTGATTTTTAAAAAAATCATAAAGAGTATAAGCAATTGAATTGACTCAAAATATTACTCTTATTTATCCATGTAGATGTATAAACATCAAACCCTTTGTTTCAGATGTATGTATGTATGTATATCGCATCATATTTACCTCTTTGTCGCAAACTCTCTCCTCGTTTTCACATAAAGTAGAAGTGTCCGAATAAGTTACATCGATAGCAGAATGTGATTCAGTTTTTACTTCTGTTTGTACATCTTCATCTCCCTTGCCGATAGCTGCTATTTTGTCTCCAACAGGCAGATCTTTCGGTCTTACATCACTCCTTTCATTAGATACTTTGCCTTGGTGTCCTAAACCTTCGATGGACGTTTCTTCCGGTAAGTCGGATGTTATCACCGGAGCTTCTACAACACTCCCTCCAGTTTCACTTTGTTTCTCATCATAACCTTCATCTCCACTTACACCTTCCTGACCATCATCACCAGCTTCGTCATTAATATTTTCAAGGCTCTCGTTTTTTTTACTAGACAGGTTGCCAATTATACCACTGCCAAGGCGAGATCTCGGCGTGTCTAATTGATCATAATTGAGGTTTTCAAATGAATCACTGGCTACCAACATCGATTCGTGTAAAGAAGCTGTGCCGGGTGCATCTGTTTCAAAGATGGACGGTGTGGTAACCACCGAAGTATCCGATTCTTTATGGGGCGTTTGAACCCCATCATCAACATCAGCCATTTTGGTTCCCAGGACCTATTATTACCTTCAGTCATTAAGAGCTATCTCATCCAGAGTGATCTCCCTTTATATTTTTTTTTATGGCATAAGAGACGAGAAACTGTTTCACCTAAAACTCGAAATGTTTCACTTTTAGTTGACTTGACTCCTTCCATATCGTGAGGATCGAAACGATTCCCACAAAGGTTTGGAAACTTATGCCTATGGGATTTATACATATATACAATTATACATAGGTACTCATGAAAAAGAGTAGCCCCGCTCATTAAGAAAAGTGAAAATAAAATAAATTTTGAAATTGAAATAAAATGTTATTCAAAAGTAAACCTTTCCGAAAAATGCTTTAGAATGTTCTGAAAACATTCATTCAGTTTTGTGTGTGGAGCATTGAAAAATCTTCCTTCCTTATATTTTATCTGGCTCATTTCCTTATTACAAGATGAGCATTTCGGTGTTATATAATTCAACACTTCCTTCTCCTTTAGAGATGAATATGCAGCATCAGAACTCTGAATGTATGGCAAAATATCATAAAACATTTTAAATAACAATGAATCGAATTATATCGAAATGAATAACATTTTATTTCAACTTCAAAATTGTTTTTATTCTCACTTTATTAATGACTAGCGCGGGTCCACTCCATTAATACCTTATACATATGTACGTACGCACGTACATAAATAAATAAATACAAACACACACCCATCACTAATATCAGAAAGCTTTTTATTTTGTTACCTTACCGTTAAGAATTACGTTTTAATATGTGTGCGCGCGCACACACACACATATACATATGTATCACGTGTGGATGGGTGGGGAGTTGGGTGTGAGCGCGTGTATATACTTTTGCTTGTTTCAGTCATTCGACTGTGGCCATGCTGGAGCACCGCCTGGACTTAATTCTTTGTAAGCCTGGTACTTAATTCTATCAGTTGCTTCTACCGAACCGCTAAGTTACGAGAACGTAAATACAACAACATCAGTTGCCAAGCGATGGTGGGGGGACAAATACAGACATAAATGCATACAGACGCATGCACGCACACGCGCACACACGCACACACACACACACACACACACACACACACACACACACACACACACACACATATATATATTGTAGATGAATTAAGAAATGGAGTTAAACGTAGGTGTTATTCAAAACTTTATACTTCCGACATGTTTTGAAGAAAATAATGTGCCATGCAGCACTACTGCACCTGGAACCATGTGGTTGGGAAGCAAGCTTCTTTATTTCTTTTAAATTGCCATAAAGGCATTACACAGAGGGAGACACTACAACACATGTGGGGACATATAACAATTAAAAATATAAAAATAAAATATGATGTAATGAAAATGAACATGAAAAGCAAATGGAAACAGCTGTAGGAAGAAATGATTATCAATTTATTAATAAATAAATATTAACCACTAACTCTCCATTTTCTTCTCTTAATTTAATATAGATTATATATATATATATATATATATATATATATATATATATATATACATGTAAGGCAACAGGTACAATCCTTGCTGGAACTGAAAAAATCTGTAAAACTTTCCAGAAGTTTATCATTTGAATATATATGAGAATGTCTTGATATGTAACTCTATGCATGAGAATATATACATAAAACATACAAATCGGCACATACATACATACATACTTACATAGAAACAAAATACCCTATTGTTGATGTTGAATTTGCAATGAAGGAACCTTGGACCTCGTTTAGAAACCGGTTCTTTCTCTGTCGGCAAGAAATCTTGGAATAAACTGAATAGTGACATACATACATACATATACATCTATCTCTCCATCTATAGATAAATAGAGAGGGATACATGTGTTCATTTATTAGAATTCATGGTATGTTTTTATGTGCAAAATCTATTGGGAAATTTTTTTCTTCAAGATGAAATCCTACAATGAATGCCTTTCATCTTGTATTTAGGAACATCTTAAAAACTAGAGTTTTTTTTATCTAAGCTGACTTGTGTATCCATACTAAATTAATTCCAGCTTGGTAAATCTCAGCACACACCAACAAATGTT
Source organism: Octopus bimaculoides (assembly GCF_046866305.1). Lineage (NCBI taxonomy): Eukaryota > Metazoa > Mollusca > Cephalopoda > Octopoda > Octopodidae > Octopus > Octopus bimaculoides. Next base: position 159,208,801 of record NC_142928.1, read on the forward strand.
TTGTTCTGTTGTTGTGTCTGGGGAGAGTCATTTTCTTATTGTGCCTTAAAATTTAACACACTCACTGGTAAAATTTCCACTTATTTTTCTTTTTATTTTCCTAAAATTTTCGTTGCGTCTTGCAACCTTATCAATAGTCTTGACTGTGGAAATTTTACCGGTGAGTGTGTTAAATTTTAAGGCACAATAAGAAAATGACTCTCCCCAGACACAGCAGAATATGCTTCAACACACGAAATTACATAAAATATACTTGCAAACCAAATCCCAAAACAAAAAATGTTTTGTTGTTTTCTATAAAAGAACAAAATTATAAGCCTAATTCCAAATGACTAGGGTGGTGTGTACCACTGAATAGGCAAACTTTTAATGAAAGTCTGAGTCTCAAGTCTGCTAACATCATTTGGTGCATGGCTTCACAAAATCAATAGGTTGATGCTGAGATGCTTAAAATATATGGTGGAGTCTGTTACAGGCTTGTCATCTGGATAGTCCAATCAGCCTGTAGAGGAAGCTGTCATAACCAATGGCTAGTATAGCAATATCATAATCAACTTTTACTCTTGGTAAAGAAAGTGTCGTATGGAGAAGTAATTACAGCAATATCAAATTTCTTGACCAGGTCATAAAAGTTATAGAAAGAGTTATAGCTCAATTAATTAGTGTGTTAATGTACTTGACATACAACTTGATTTCTTACCAGAAAGAACTACTACTGATACCATATTGCTACTGAGATAACTACAGTACTGAAGAGTAAGTCACTGTGACTAGCATTCATTTGACTTGGAGAAAGTCTTTGACAGAGACCCTTGCTCTGTAATCTTGTGGTTGGTGAAGAAGCTAAAGTTGACAGATGGCTTCTGACAGCCATACACGCCATGTACAGAGGTGCTGTCAGCAAGGTGAGAGTTTGCAATGAGTACAGCAATGAAATTAACTTGCAGACAGGGATCTACTGTGGCCCAATGCTCCCTTCTATTTATCATAGTCCTCAAGGTTATAACAGGGAATTTTGAGACCAGATGCCATTAGGAACTACTGTATCCTGATGACATTGTACTAATAGCTGAATCTGCAGTAGGATTAACAGAAAAGTTCCAAGCATGGAAACAAAATCGAGAGTCAAAAGGCCTTAACTGAAAAAAATCTTCAATAACAGTGAGTACACAAACAGGACTCTGCTTCCTTCAGAGAAATGAGCTTGCTCTTGATATGAAAAAAAAAATGAACTAGAAATTCCATATAGTGTACCCAGTGCAAACTTTAGACATACAAAAGGTGCATGTGAATCATGGTAAAGTTACCTTCTCAAGTCATGCTGACTTATAAGGGCCAGTTTCCATGGCGTATATATTCTCCACCTGGACATGATACTGGTCCGTCACAGGATTACTCATTTTTGCTAGTAGACTGGAGCAACATAGAATGAAGTGTTTTGCTCAAGAATACAACACGTCACCTGGTCCAGGAATCAAAACGATAATCTTGCGGTCATGAGTCTAATACCCTAACCACTAAGCCATGCACCTCCACTATGTGAATCATGGGCAGATTAGAGAAAGCAAACAGTGTCTGTGGCAGATGTGCTGAAGCAATAAACACTAGAGCACATAGGAAACAAGTTCTTTTAAATGTTTGAGAGGCTCCCTAGAAGTTAATAGCTTCTGTTACCTTAGTGATTTAATTACCAGTAGAAGAAGATGTTCTGGAAGTATAACAGCCAGAATAAGAACAGGTTGGAGAATATTCAGGGTGTTATTACCTCTGTTGGTAGTAAAAGATTTCCCTATCAGAATGAAAGCAGACTATACAAGCTACTAGGTAGTGAAACAGGTCCTGAATGGAGTGAACCTGTACAAAGACTAAAAAGAAATAAAGGAGGTATTTTCTAATGGATATACAAGAACAATGATGCATAAATGTGATGAGATAAAAACTAGGTATAAGAGAAATCAGATGTAATGTAAGAGAGAATGTGTATACATACATTTATGTTCCTTGCTCAATATGTCATTGTCAGGTCTACACTTGCTCTCCCCTTCACCCTTTATCTCCTTATCACTCTCTTCTTCATCAATTTTCTATTGACTGCATTATTCTGCTGCTGTAATTAATGAAAGCAGAATTCATTACTCCATATCTTATCATCACTCTTTCTGTATTGCCAGTCAACACACCCTCTCCCTTGAGCCTCTTTCTGTTAACATCTATCCCTCATTCTCACTATCATCCCATCATCCTTGTTCAACATTGACTACCTTTGTGCTTTATTTACCTAAGACCATCTCCACCTCTATTTCTGCCCACCCTTTTTGACCCTTCTGTCACTATTCTGTTTTGTTTGCCTTCTTAGTTATACTGCCTTAAGGGTATGCTCAGTCTGACCTCTTATTCTGGAACAATTTCATTTGTTTTCATTCATCCACATATAATGTAAGATACTCATATATCTCTTACACAGTCTTCCTCACTCTTCCTTTTTCCCTCTCTGTCTCTCACTAGCCTTAACTCTACTTTTTCTCCTTCCCTTCTATTACTTTCTTTCCTGACACTGTCTCTGGTAGTTTCTCCACTTACACCTTCTCATAACTAATTTCCAAGATTTTCTCCCAAAGCTACTGCATAGGAAGCGACTATGTATTTTCTCTTCCAATGATATATTTAAGTGGTCACACATCAAAGAGACATCAGGTGAATGCATTATTTTCTTTGTGTTTTGTACTTTAGGCTCCTCATATATTGTTGGCACTCCGTCGCTTACGGCATCAAGGGTTCCATTTGATCCAATCAACGAAACAGCCTGCTCGTGAAATTAATGTGCAAGTGGCTGAGCACTCCACAGACACGTGTACCTTTAACGTAGTTCTCGGGGATATTCAGCGTGACACAGAGTGACAAGGCTGACCCTTTGAATTACAGGCACAACAGAAACAGGAAGTAAGAGTGAGAGAAAGTTGTGGTGAAAGAGTACAGCAGGGTTCGCCACCATCCTCTGCCGGAACCTCATGGAGCTTTAGGTGTTTTCGCTCAATAAACACTCACAACGCCCAGTCTGGGAGTTGAAACCGCGATCCTATGACCGCGAGTCCGCTGCCCTAACCACTGGGCCATTGCGCCTCCACAAGGAGCGAAAACACCTAAAGCTCCATGAGGCTCCGGCAGGGGATGGTGACAAACCCTGCTGTACTCTTTCACCACAACTTTCTCTCACTTTATCTTCCTGTTTCTGTTGTACCTGTAATTCAAAGGGCCAGCCTTGTCACTGTATCACGCTGAATATCCCCGAGAACTACGTTAAGGGTACATGTATCAGTGGAGTGCTCAGCCACTTGCACGTTAATTTTACAAGCAGGCTGTTCTGTTGATCTGATCAACTGGAACCCTCGGCGTCGTAAGCGACGGAGAGCCAACAACAACTGATCAGTGAATCCTGATATTTAACATGCATACGTTTCTGATGATTTGTCTTCACATAAAGAATAAAATAAAATTAAAATTTGAAAACTTTTTACAAAATGATGCTTCTTTATTTGTCTTTGTTGTTGTTGTCTTATATCTACAGAATCCAGTGCATTACAGAACCATGTTTTGTTCTAACGTCTTAATTTTTTTATAGTTTCCACAGCTGGATGCCCTTTCTGAAGCATTAGAAAAGATAGGAAGAGAGAGACTAGTGCATCAGGTGGTCTGAGTGGAGATGCTATGCTGCTTCTTACCTCACAGAAGTCAAGACCACTGAAGTTATAGTAGAAGAGGCATCATACTTGTAATTAAATGGATGTAGATTGTTGGTGGTCAGTGAGTTTTTATGAATTAGTCAAATGGCCTTTTTTAACTTTTGGCTGTCTTAGATGTTTATGTAAAACAGCACTGTTCTACACGTGTGAGCATCACTCTAATAAGGGTTGCACTTGAACTTTGTTGAATGTAGGCAATTGATTAGGGTTAAAATTTTGTATTTCAGATTCTGAAGTAGAACACTAGTCATTGGAATGCAATATGTTTTAAGTTAGGACACTGAAAAATCGCCTGAGATGATGGGGTTCAACATTTGTGTTGATAACTGCATAGAGATGTGCTTAGATAAAATCAACATAAAGCAGGTCTTTAATGTATGAACAGAAGGAAAAGCGTGTGTGACATAACTGTAGTATAGTCAGGGTTTGTTATATGTATATGAACATGTTTATTGCTATATTAATAGAGAAAGTGTTCATGCAATACAAGAAAAGGAATATTCAGGTGAAATGATGTACATTACAAGTGCAGAAAATCTTTGTCAGAAATTCAACATTTGGGGTAAGTTTACTCATCAATACATATTCTTGTTGTGTTACCATGGTGTGTTTTATTCCTCTATTGTATCAGGTTGAATATGTACCTGTGAAAACAGCTATGTGTCAAGAATGAATTTCACTGAGGATTGAAGTCACTCTACAGTTTTTGCACTCAAATGAGCTGTATTTGCAGGCTCTATTCACAGAAGGTTCTAGTCATACTGCCAGATTATCCAGTGAAAAAAGCCACTGATTGAAATGAAATTGGGTTTGTGCACATGATCAACTTGTAATTACTATGTGACAAAACGTAGGGTCAAATCCAATTGTTACATAACTAAAGTTTGGGAACTGGGTCAGACTGACTCTCACCAAGCTGTAAAAAAAAAAAACTGACAAAAAACTTTTCTTCCAAGATATGAGAAATTTGTGGAGTTAAAAACTGGAGAATTTTGCTAGAAAGTTCTCATGAACATAATTGAAAGATTTGCTGATATCAAGAGCAATAATGTTTCTTTTGCCAATATTTGAGTGTTGAGAGACCACTGGAGTGTCTCATAGGCAAATGGGTCTTTGTTATATCTAGCTCTATGGAAACTGCATTGGTGGTCACTGAGGAGGAAGCAGAATGCAAGATTATAAGAGAAGTCAATGTTTTTTACTGTATTCATCACCTCTGAAGTTTTATAAGTGAAGAACAACTGAGGAATTGCAAGTTTCCATAAACTGGTGTAAACTGTTCTAAAAAAAGTAAAAGACAAAGAGATTTACTAAAATAGAATGTTGCTTGGCAGTATACAGTTTTAGCATAATGATGTGAGTGCTGCCAGGACTATGGACTTATTGGGTTGAAATGATCAGAAATTTTGCACTGGGTTATGGTGTTTATCTACTGGTAAGGTAGGGATGAGAAGGAGAGTTTGAAAGGAGTTTTGTTGTCTGTGCTGTATAGAGTTGGAACTAAGATGTACATGAGTTGGGATTGTGTCATTACCAGGAGTGCTATTTATATATTTACACCATGCTTGACAAGTGGCAAGCACGAGAGTTTTGCAAAGTTAGTAATGATGCTCTTGGCAAAAGATAAGAAGGCCAGGCTTATAGGTCATGTTGTTTAGACACAGGTCAAACCTAATTGAACAGACTTATGAAGAAAGGCATTCTTTTTAGGGATTTCTGGGACTGCATATTTAATGTGTTCATTCCTTATTTAAGATTGTAGGATGTGATTTGAGAGTGATTTGGTTACTATTTCTATGGCCATTATGTTGTTTTATGTAGGCCGTGTAATATACAAAGGTACTACTTGTTTTTCTGGCAGTTGTTTAGGTGCTGTAGTGGTAAGTAAACACTTGGTTGGTGAAAGTTTTGTACACCTGAAAATGAAACAGCTGATGGGTTTGGAATTGGAGGCTACTTGTATGGTTGTGTAAAGGATAGAGAGGGACATATTTAAGAAGGTATGATCAGTTACCTTATTAGCTGTCTCAGGAATCTGAAGTCACCAGAGATCTTGTAAAGCTCTGACTAGTTAGCTAACTTGATGTACATCAATAACAGAAGTTAGAGAAAGTCATGATATATGTTTTAATTTGGCAGTATTGAATGATTTCATAGGAGCAGAAATGATGATGGTAGAGTAAGGCTGAGAGGTAATTTTATAATTTCCTTTAATTTTTCTCATGTAAAAATTTTATCAACTCAACATGTGTATCTAAATTGCATTATATATGGCATGTAAAAGTAATTGAAAGGTACAAAGTATGTAAAGAATTTTTAACAATTTTTCACAAAATGAAGCATTTTAAAGTAGAGTGTTAAGAATGATAAATAAAATCCTTGTTTATATTGAGTAGTAAATTTTAATTATTTCATTCATTACTATCATCCACCATTACCATTTAATTTATGGTTGAGTTTACAGATTAGTCTTGATCAACTAGGTATATGGTCAAAAACATTTTATCATGATCATCTTTTACTCATGCTTAATGAATAATGAACTATATTATCCAATCTTTTCTTCCTTTTTCTAAAAGTAAGATATGGTTTTAGAAAGTTTGGGCTCTTAATTTTAACTGGTTGAGTCACCATTTAGAAGTTTCCTTACTTGGTTGTATATTTATGATTTTAGAGTAGAACATTATAGCTCTCATACTTTAAAGAAATATTTTCTATAAAGTTTCATTATATTTCTTGCTTTGCTGGATATTTATTAGCAGAGTGGTTCTCTACTACATATGCTCTTTAGAGATGGCAGTTATGGAAAAAATTTGGTGACTGTTATCAGTTATTGAGATAGAGAAATTGTCACATCCATTTTGTGACAAACTCCATATTTGACAAAGTTAGGTGTTTCTTTCTTCCTTGTTTCTCATGGTGAACATGCAGCTGAGAAAACTGCTCTTTGAGCTGTCTTCATAGTATAACTTTTATTCTTCTTTGAGCTACCTGCTACCCACTACTCACTTGTAATGTTACTGTAGTTTTATATGCAATTGCTTTACTTGAGCATCTGCCATTAATCAAACATTACTTTTTGGGGCAAATTGACAGTGTCATTAGAGCTTTGGGCAGAATGTTTTGTGGTATTTGTTTCAGCTCTCCTCACTTTGATTTCAAATAACACCCAAGGTCAACTTTGCCATTCATCCTTTCAGAACCAATAAAAATGTGCTGATCCAAATAGTGGTTAGTGAAACTAAAAATGTCAGACTGGATGCTTTACATTTTATGCTCAAATCCCACCTTAGCCTACTTGACTGGTTGACTTAACCATTTTCTTGGACACCTTTTGTGGAGTTTACTATGTTGCAGGCATTTGGGTTAAGTTTCCAGTTTGAGAGTACCTTCCTCTTTCCCACCAGTCTTAGAGTTCTTGTAATGGATCAAGGACACCACTTACTTCCTGACTAAACATTAAAATGTCTTGAAATCATACCCAGGCTTGATGTAGTTGTTTGATACAAAAACCAATGTCACATACTATTGTAGAGTTCAGCTTCTTAATGGAAGTCAACAATTCACTCACACTTACCTGTATCAGTTTTATATAACCTGTCATTAACACCTATCCTGTGAATCCTGACAAATTTACCAAGCCTATATCATCATTATCCATTCTGTGTCATCCCTGCTGAGCATGTATCTACCTTACGATATCAGTCATCTTTGATGCATACAGCTAACCAACTTAAGACATAGTCATTATAAAAGTTTTCTTGCACTCAATTTTACCTCAGTTCTTTTCCTACTTGCAACAGATCTTTCATATGTTTCATTCCATAATACTTCTCATATAACTCTCTTGGGCAATAATCCCATACAGATCTTTCAGTTAACCTCAAACTTTAGACTCAATGTCATTAAAAACTCTGCATTTTCTTTTAACAAAATTTAACTTTATTCCTTCCATGATCTTCATTCTAATATTTTTTCCTGATCCTTCTGATTGTGTATATTTTACTTAATTCTCTCAGTATTCAGTAACTTCTTGTGTTATTAAGACCAAGTATAACCATTTTATTCAGATAATTTTCCCCAAAATGATAGCTTACAATTTAAACATTCTTTGTTGCTGTAATTCATTGGTGAGCTATTCAGTCATCACTTCTTTTTCAACTTACTTTTCATTATTCCCAAAACTGCTTTGAATATACAGTCACAAATTTGGTCTGAAGGTTTGCTGAAAAATGCCCCTTATGAAAGGCCCAAAATCCTTTACAAGCCTCTCTAGTTTTGCCTTTTTCCATATAAGCACCTGCACTTCTGTTTTGAATTTGACTTTCATTAGAATCATCTGCCAGATTCCACATCACCCTGATTTTGATTAAATGATACTTTTCTGTCATCATTACCTGCAATCAAGCCTTACCTACCCATGATCTATAATGAAAGGTATTTCATTTTTAGGGGTTAATTTTCCAAACATAGTCATCTACCAAACTCATTTTGCTGATCTGATTGTCAGTGTCATAAAAAGGATTCATAATTAATCTTGGAGATATGAATTATTCAATTTACCATAGTTGGTTTTGGCTGAGGAATTATAAACAATCATACTGCTACCCACAGTGATGATTTACTAAAATCTCAGTCGATCCCTGACAAATTATCAATTATTAGATTTCTAGATTTAGACATCTTTGTTTGTAATCCTTGAAGTATTGACCCCCATAGTTTAGGATGTTAGGGATATGCTTGGGGCAAAATGTAGATTCTGTTTTCAAAGGCTAAATGAAAGTGTGTTCTCACATAAGCTAACATTATCTTAGAGACTACTGATCTGAAAATAAACCAGAGTTTATTTTAGGGAAGAATATTTGATTTAGAAATGAAAATTTGCAGGAGTAAACCACTTGTAGCACTCAAACCAACCTAACACCTTAATGTTTATTTCTATTCATTCTATTCCAAAGCTAGTAAGATGACTAATATACTACTAATACTAGAGTACTAAAGTACTTTGTGAGATCTCAATGAATTAAGACTGTGACTTTTGTTTTAGTTATCAGCTGTTGTAATTTGCTTTCCTTTATATCACTCATGTGCTGTACCCTTGAATAAAGTATGAACAACATAACTCCTACTATTTTGTCTATCTGAAATTGATAGGTCTACTTACCTATGAATGCTCAGATAAATAGCTCATGTTAAAAGCAGTTGACTATTACATGTGAATAGGGTAAATAAAATATTGATTGATTGATGAGAACCAGTCTGTTTTTTTTTTTTCTTTTCCTCATAAGGAAAGTCAGTGCCCATGATTTTTCACAAGGCCTATGATGTAGGGAAAGAGAAAGCTATCCTCAAATTTAGGACCTTGTCTGAATGCTTGCAACAAAGTGGATTCTGCTAAAGCCCCCCCCCCCCCCGGGTTTTACAATAGGGACACTGTATCTGTGTATGTTAAAAGTAGTAATTAAAAGATGTGGCAACAGGAAGAGTATCTGGTTGCAACAGGATTGCCTCGGAAAACTCATTCAAGCCATGCTAGCAAGGAAAAGCGGACATAGAATAATGATGGTGATATTGATGATGATGGTGATAATTATGGTGATGATTATGAATTTGTCACTCAAAATGTAAATAGCCATTGTTGCAAAAAACAACTTTGTTATCCTTTAACTCTTTTGTTACTGTATTTCTGTTAAAATACACTACCTTCATTCAAAAACATTTTGAAAATAACAAAGAATTTAATAAAATAACTTTATTATTATTAAGTTAGCTTTTGGAATATAAATGAACATGGAATTTAGATGGAAAGATTTTAGATCATTTTAAAACATGAAGTTTGTATCATAGAACAGGAGTGGTCTCAGGAAAATTGGTATCAACAGGGTTAATATGCACTTTGAAAATAATAACAAAAACAATTTATTGAATAAAAAAAATTTTATTTTTTAAAATTTTAGTAATGATAGATACCAATGTTAACATCTTGTTGCAATCATCTCAATTTTTGGGATCATCATCAAAAGATTGTTATTACTGTTTGAATTTTTTATATCGTTATAGCAGGGCTTTTTTGCTGTTGCTGCCAATATTTTTATCTCTGCTAGTAATTTTGGATCACTTTCAAAATGTTTTGTATTTCTATCGTTACTTTTGGGTATTACTGTCAACATTTTTAGTACTTATGTCAACATTTTTAGTACTAATGTCAATATTTTTAGTACTTATGTCAACATTTTTAGTACTAATGCCAACATTTTTAGTACTTATGTCAACATTTTTAGTACTAATGCCAACATTTTTAGTACTTATGTCAACATTTTTAGTACTAATGCCAACATTTTTAGTACTTATGTCAACATTTTTAGTACTTATGTCAACATTTTTAGTACTAATGCCAACATTTTTAGTACTTATGTCAACATTTTTAGTACTAATGCCAACATTTTTTAGTACTTTATGTCAACATTTTTAGTACTAATGCCAACATTTTTAGTACTTATGTCAACATTTTTAGTACTAATGCCAACATTTTTAGTACTTATGTCAACATTTTTAGTACTAATGCCAACATTTTTAGTACTTATGCCAACATTTTTAGTACTAATGCCAACATTTTTAGTACTTATGTCAACATTTTTAGTACTTATGTCAACATTTTTAGTACTAATGCCAACATTTTTAGTACTTATGTCAACATTTTTAGTACTAATGCCAACATTTTTAGTACTAATGCCAACATTTTTAGTACTTATGTCAACATTTTTAGTACTAATGCCAACATTTTTAGTACTTATGTCAACATTTTTAGTACTAATGCCAACATTTTTAGTACTAATGCCAACATTTTTAGTACTTATGTCAACATTTTTAGTATTAATGCCAACATTTTTTAGTACTTATGTCAACATTTTTAGTACTAATGCCAACATTTTTTAGTACTAATGCCAACATTTTTAGTACTAATGCCAACATTTTTTAGTACTTATGTCAACATTTTTAGTACTAATGCCAACATTTTTTAGTACTAATGTCAACATTTTTAGTACTAATGCCAACATTTTTAGTACTTATGTCAACATTTTTAGTACTAATGCCAACATTTTTTAGTATTTATGTCAACATTTCTAGTACTAATGTCAATATTTTTAGTACTTTATGTCAACATTTTTAGTAATGTCAACATTTTTAGTACTTATATCAACATTTTTGGTAGTAGTATCAGTATTTGAGGTACCAATATCAGTACTTTTGGTTCTGGTGTCAAAGAATGGAAAAGAAATGGAAATGGATGGAAAATATTTGAGAATAGTAAAAGGTACAAAAAACTGTTATGCAAAGTTTTATAAAAAAAGGTTTGTTTAATCTTTTTTGGTATTTGCTTTAATTTTTTTGAGTATATTTTTTAAAGAAATCATTGTGACCACACACATATGGATGCATACATATACTCACTCATGCATACATATAAACACATGCACATTCACACACATTACGTAATATATATTAGTGACAGAGGCAGTATTAATATCAAGAGGTAATACTTGTCCCCACTAAAACATGGATCTTCTATTAGAACAAACTATACTATAGTAGATACCATGAGAGAAACTTTCATATTGGCTTTTGGTGTAAAATACACTCTTGTTTATATCACTAGCAGTAGAGTATCCATCACTGACAAGACCAAGGAAGGTTGAAATCATGTAATATGGTGGTCTCAGCACTATTAGTGGCTGGGATTTAGCTCTCCATTAGTGATACAAACAAGAGTGCATTTTGTGACAAAAATGTTAATATGAGAGTTTCTCTCATGGTATCTGTCACATTACATATTCATAGATATATGCATGCCTGCATATTCAAATATTAGCGCATGCATTCATATATGCATATATTTTCACATAAACATAATTGTAACCATTCATATACATGTGTGCTTATCTACACACTCCCATATTTTCATGCTCATATACTTTGTCACTATACCCATATATGTATACACACACACACACATTCATACATAAACAGATAGTTATCCTCCTTTGCAATCATTTCCTCTTGCTGCCATCATTTACTTCATCTGAAATCATTTAAATTATCCCATTAATGACAATATCTTTGGTTTTTAAACAGATTATTTTCTCAATTTCTTTTCTTTTACAAACCAAATCCAGAAAAAAAAAATATATAATTTGCATTTTTATTTCATTTTACATGATTTTTTTTTATTTTACCTAAAAAGAAATGAAAAAATATATTTAAAAAGTATTATTTTTAAAAATTGTTATTGTTTGGATCAAATAATGGGTTGGGAGATTTGTTCTTTTGACTGAACTGAACTCCAAATGCTGTGATGAAAATATTTGCAACAGTAATGAAAAGAATAAATCCAATTATGATATTGTTGAGTATGTTGGCCCGCCTGACATGTCTCTCTGTGTGGTCTTTTAAAGATCCAAGAATCAGCAGCAATATTCCAGTGATTACCTGAAGACTGATGGAAATAATGACAATAGCAACAAGAGCATGGTAATAGTCGTGAGCTTCTCCAACATCTAGAATTGCCTTTAGTTGAGATGCGTTTGACATAAGAAGGGCGACATCAAGCAGTCCCTGAGCCATCGTCTTCTTTGTAGCATATCGGTAGTAGTTAAATGTTATTGGTGTACTCTCCTACAAAATAGATGCATGACATGATTTTATATTGCAGTTAACTTTTGAATTATATGAGAAAGTATTCATAAAATTACAACACACACACACACACACACACACACACACACACACACACACACACACACACACACACACACACACACACACACACAGAGGTTAAACATTAATTCAAACCATGCAATGCTGTAAAACCATTATTTATTGAAGGACCCATTTATGTACCTGTACATATATATACATATATATATATATATCAATTATATATATATATATATATATATATCGTCGTCATCGTCGTCGTTTAACATCCACTTTCCATGCTAGCATGGGTTGGACGATTTGACTGAGGACTGGTGAAACCAGATGGCTACACCAGGCCCACCAAATTTCAGGCCTTGTGCCTTTAGTAGAAAGGATTATTATTATTATTGTTATTATTATTATTATTAAGGCAGTGAGCTGGCAGATTCATTAGCAGGCCAGGCAAAATTCTTAGCAGTATTCCATCTGTCTTTACATTCTGAGTTCAAATTCTGCCAAGGTCGATTTGCCTTTCATGCTTTCAGGGTCAATAAATTAAGTACCAGTCAAGTATCCTGGGTTGATGTGACTGACTACCCACCTCCCTACAGATTCCAGATCTTGTGCCTGTAGTAGTAATGATTATCATCATCATCATCATCAGCATCATCACCATCATCAGCATCATCATCACATTTTTCTGCCTGCACTGCAGCAGTCTAACACTTCCTCTATATGCTATGTACTATTGAAATTTATAGATTTGAAATATCTAGATCATGAAACCATACCAACCAAATATAGTTGGCCTGCAAGCTAAGCAAGTATCCATCAGATAAAAACTATTTTTTTTTTGTTTTTTTTCAGCTTTACCATCATTAATGACATATAAAAATCAAAGATGTCAATCAATTCTAAGTAGAAAGTTTATGGAAATTCCATCAAATTATAAGGAATTCCCATTTGGATTTATTATTAACAATCAATATACATTAGGTTCAGACATACAGTCAAAGGAGAAACAATTTGCTGTTTTTTTTTTTGTCACTTTTTTTCAACATGTTTTGTTCAGTTGCACAAAATATAACTGACTGATGTAGTTCATGTTTTTAAAGAACTTTAATTAAATTCTTAAATTTGGTCAACATTTAGGACATGAAGGAAAGTTTAAGGGAATTAATGATATTCAATTTTGTGATTTTTGCTGATGACAGCAGACCAAGCAAGTGTGTCTTGAGAGAAAGATAATGCTAACATTTTGTTGGTTGCATAGCAACAACAAATTTCAACTAATTGCTTTAATATAATCATTTACCATTGTTAACCATTCTTCATTTATTCACCATCTACATAGCTACAGATGAAGGTGTGAGGTTTAGTGGTTAGCATATTTGGCTCACAATCATAAGATTATGATTTTGATTCCCAGTGGTGCATTGTGTCCTTGAGCAAGATACTTTATTTCACATTTCTCCATTTCACTCAGCTTGCAAAAGTGAGTAGCCCTTGTAATTCAAAGAGATAGCCTTGTCACACTCTGTGTCATGCTGAATCTTCCTGAGAACTATGTTAAGGGTACGTGTGTCTGTGGAATGCTCAGCCACTCGCACGTTAGTTTCATGAGCAGGCTGTTCTGTTGATTGGGCCAACTGGAACCCTCATTATCGTAAACGATGGAGTGCCAGTTTACATAGCTATAGACACTTTCATGTTAATTCTATTATGAATCTACTGTAGCATTGTAGCTGAGAAATTTGATTCACAACCATGCGATTCAGGATTTGATTCCACTGTACAACACCATAGGGGGAAAGTATCTTCTCTCGTAGCCTTTGGTCAATCTCTGCCTTGTTAATGAAATTGGGTAAATTCAAGTAAATCATATGGATTGTATCTGTTCTTGGATGGTAAATTTAAAACATTACCTCGTTTAACACTTTCCATCATCCTGGCCTTTGCAGAATCCACTCATTTGCAAGAATTTAGACTATGACTCGGGTCTGAGACAAATCAATATTTTAACACATTGATTCCCAATGCAGCAATCTACAAGTGAGGGATTCTTTCTCCTCTTCCTCACACCCTACCAGTAATGGAAGTTCTGCAAAAAAGTCATGACTGCTGCCTTTTCTTCATATTCTAAGCAATAAGAATATTCTGTTCTACTATCTTGAATATTTTATTTGCCAGAAATTTCATGTTTTGAATGATTTCCTAATGAGAAATTACATTTACTTTTATTCTAAGTTACATCATTCAATTCTAGTTTGAGTTATTTTCTAATTAGAGATCCAAAGTCACAATCCCTTTTCATCTTTCTTCATTGATCCTTAAAAGCTTAGTCCAAAGTAGTTCATCTTTTGAAGCAAGAACCATTCTAAAATCCTTTTGAAAAATTGGCAATTCAATTTTCAAGGCATAATTCCAGAAAGATAGATATGCAATATATATTGGAGTGGTTTCTTATGGTCTTGAACTCAGAATTAATAGCTGTCAAAATACTTGTTAATATTTCATTCCTGCAAATGTGGCAAGCTGGCATAATTGTTAGCATACCAGGCAAAATGCTTAGCAGCATTTCATTGATCTTTACGTTCTGGGTTCAAATGCTGCTGGCGTTGACTTTGCCTTGAGCACTGGGGTTGATTTAATCAACTTAACCCCTCCCCTGAAATTACTGGCCTTGTGCCAAAATTTGAAACCAGTATTGCATTCCTGTTATTGCAGTACTTACATACAGAGTTAAGTGTCTTTATTATAGACAAACACATTAGCCATGTCAAGATGTGAACTGCTATTCTCATAGTCAGCTGTTTCATATCTGATCGTTTCAATTTTCCAAGCTATTTTAAGCCACAAAATCACTTCTTAATTACCAGTTTGTTTAGCAACCCTAAGTCTGTCAGTCTCCATGTCCTTATCTACACTAAAAGAGAGAGAATCGATAAATCTGTGAAAAATATAGCATTTTTTCGTTTGGTAACTAGTAAATTATGTGAAAAATAACATTAAATTAACATAATAAAATCCTTTGAAGGATGGGTGTGGCAAAGCTCATTCAGCTCTTTGTTACAGGATGAGATAAAATGATAACTAAATGCCTTAGTCATTGTCAATACGACTATAATTTCTGTGATTCTTAACTCCATCTTTAATTATTAAATATTTCTTAATATCTCCATTTTCATTACTTTTTGATTAGTTTGAACCGTTATCATCATTAGGTGTTTTATTTTTAGATATGTACATAGAACCAAATTAGATTCTGATTAGGAACTTTATGTGGTGCTTCTTGTCCTTTATTATTTAGTATGAAGAAGAAGGGCATTGAACTTGGATTTGGAGGCATTCTCAGACTAATTAGGTTGATGTTCACATTCAGCTTTAATTGTAGCAAGATGCTGCCTATATGGCAGAAAGAAAGGGAACCTAGACAATTGCAATTCTGGAAAGGAAGATTGAGCACTCTTGCTTTTGTGAATTTCAGAAGCAGCGAGGATGACAAGAAGGGACGAAGATTATGTATTGGAAGCTGAAAACGTTGTAGTTGCAGAGAAAAGAACAAAGGAAGAACATAAGCATGCTGGTTGATTGGTGGTTGTAGAGTAATGAACAGTTTACTCTGTGATGTCAGAATTGTAACAATAAAAATTATCTATAATCCTTTCTACCATAGGCACAAAGTCTGAAATTTGGGGGAGGATGTAGTTGATTAGATCACTCTCTGTGTTTCACTGGCACTTATTCTATCAATCCTGAAAAGATGAAGGGCAAAGTTGACCCCAGCAGAATTTTAACTCAGAACGCAAAGACAAATGAAATTCTGCTAAGCATTTTGCCTGGCATGTTAACAATTCTGCCAGTGTGATGCTTTGGTGATCTATAATGTACATCAACATTAAATCATAAAAACCACAAAAATATGATAAGCTATAAGAAAAATCCTGAAAGTTGACACTATGGTTGTTATTACTCAAAGTTTGATCAACAATAAATATTAAACAAGCTATTAAAAGTTTGTCTAAATGAAAATGTATATTTGAAAACATACTTTGATTTCCTTTGAATAACTTTTGCATTTCTTGATCAAATCTAATGCTTTGAGTAATTTATGAAAAGTCTTTAGTATTCTAAACGAGAAATATTAAATGAACAGGCATAAGATAGAAGTGACTCTTTAGTTTTTGTTGTGACAGTTCTTGTCCTAGTAATGTGGTAAAATGATTCTGTCTCTCATATATATATATATATATATATATATATATATATATAGAGAGAGAGAGAGAGAGAGAGAGAGAGAGAAAGAGAGAGAGCGAGAGAGAGAGAGAGACAGAGAGACAGACAGAGAGCAATGGAGGTTATGAGCGATAGTGGTGTCAATCAGACCCAGAGGTTTCAGGTAATGCTGAGTAAGTGCTATGGATAGACTATCTTATCTAAATTAACTTTTGCTTATCCATCCTCTCACACCGTCTCTGATGAAGTGATATAATAAATATCCTGGAAACAACTGTAAGACCTTCTATTTATAAATGTTCTATAAGTAAATTCCTATATATATATATATATATATATATATATATATATGTATGTATATATGATGCTGGTGACATGTGAGAAGCTCCTTTTGAGTGTTGGGCCTCATGGAAGCGATGGCCAAGACCTTTGGTATTATGTCATGCTTGAGAAGAAGACCCGTCAAACCAAGTAAAATTGCAGTCACAGTAGATACTGGTGTCATGCAAATGGCACCCATGCCGGTGACATGTAAAAGCACCCATTATGCTCTTGGAGTGGTTGGCATTAGGAAGGGCATCTGGCTGTAGAAACCATGCTGGTGCAGCCTTCCAGCTTGCCGACTCTGGTCAAACTGTCCAGCCCATGCCAGCATGGGCAGTGGACGTTAAATGATGATGATGATGATGATATATATATATATATATATATACAAGCATAAGGGCAGAGAATCGTCAATTAATAATAGAATTAATAATTAACAATTTTGCCAAGTAGTTCAGTATGAAAAAAACCTTTATCGGTAAAACTATTTATCATTATAAATATACAGGGATTAGCAATTGAGTTGCTTCTCCAACATACTGAAAATTTAGAAATAGCAGTCAAAGAACTACTGATTCCAAACTACAAATTTTTCTCTAAAGTGGATGGCGATATTTATGGCACACATAGAACAAAAAACCGGAGGGAAAAGCGTAAACAAACCAAGCCTTTAGTTAATTGGATACGAATCGTTTCATGGTTAAGTGAAAATTTGTAGTTTGGAATCAGTAGTTCTTTGACTGCTATTTCTAAATTTTCAGTATGTTGGAGAAGCAACTCAATTGCTAATCCCTGTATATTTATATATATATATATATATATATATATATATATATATATATATATATATATATATATATATATATGTGTGTATGTGTTTGTATGTGTGTGTGTATACATATATGTGAGTGTGTGTATATATATATATATATATATATGCACATATATACATATATACATGTATATAAATACATATATATACACTCACACACATATATATACATACAAACACACACACACACACATATACACAAACACACACACATACACACATAGCATATGTATTTCTATGTTTTCTTTATGTGGTATGTTTGAGGTCCATTCTTCCAGTTAGTTTAATTCAAATTTACATAAATTCAGAACACTGTCCTTGTGAACTCTCCTTGTGCACTTAAATACCTTGTTTAGATGAACTAAAACTGCACTGTACAGGTTTCCATGTATCTATGTAACAAACAAACAAATACACACACACATACACACACACAGGTGACCCAAAACAAACTGTTATGTAGTAAATGACATTAGATACATGCACACATACATGTAAAGATAAAGTACTATAGTGAATACAATCATGAAGTTTCAAATGTTGTGCAGAGAACATTCAATGAATTATCATGTGATAAAGAAATGCAAAATTGGACATTGATAAACTATATTTATCATGTTACTGGAAGCCCATCTATCACATGATATATGCATAGATATTTTAATCTATATTTTGCGACATTTTGCTTGGAAGAAAACAACAATAATGTTGACTTTTGTTGTTGTTTTTGCTGTTTATCCTGAGGCTAACCCCAGTAGATGAGGTTTATGATCAAAAACATTCAACCCTTCATCATCTAGTCATTTTTCATTTGTGCAGGGAACTCAGCACCTCATTACCCAATGTAACCCAATGTATATTTTTTACTAAGACAGTAAGAGTTATATGAGGGAATTTGGTTGCTATTTTTAGAAGGCCAAATGACCAAGCAGAGAGGGTATGGATGACCTGCTTCAAGAAGCTGGCTGTATGAAATATGCCTCATTACCAGGCAGGTCACACAACTTTAAAAAATTGAAGGTAAATTTTCATTAGGCATGCCATTCAGAAAGTTGCAGTTCACTCATGACTGACATAGAAGTTTCTTCATTGGTCTGTTAATTTATAACAAAATGTCAGCAGATAGACAGGAAGTTGTTAACATTGTTCTTCCTGTATGTCTGTTGGCTGGGAGCAGGACAGCATCAACTGTTATACGATGAATGGTGAGGCAAGGCATAATTTTAAATAGGCAAATTCTTGCAAGCACAATAAAAGGTCACAATCTATTGTATAGTAATAGAGCTCTCAGTTGTTTTTTAATCCCAGTTCAAACCTGACAGAGAAGACTATGTATGTATGTATATATATATATTAACTGAATGATTACTCAATACATTATGTAGAGTACATATTTATTATGCTTTTACAAAAAAGTTGTAACAATGACTTCTAGATTTTGACCTGATAGCCTTTATTGGACTGTCCAATGAAGGCTACCAGGCTGAAAATTCGAAGTCAATGTTGCCACACTTCTTGTAAAAGTATAATATATATATGTTATGATACATGATATAATGATTTTTTTTTGTTAAAATTCCTGTGACGAGGATTAACTATGCATTCCTTACCCCCATATAGTTTGTGAATTTAGAGGGTTTAGATTTGTAATACTATCCCTTTATTCCTCATTGTAGATGGGCAGATTTGCTACCTTACTATAATGGGTGTTATGTCTGTCCAGCTGTCTATCTGTCTATCTCTTTGTTTGTTCCCTCTTCATGGCCAGACGGCTGGATCAATGGTTATGATACTTTTGAGGATTACAAAGACGGTCGTCAGAAAGGTTTTTAGCATAAAAAAATCAGAAAGTATGATTATTTCGTGGATATCCATTTTTGAATTGACAAACCACCTTCACATTCTTATTAAAAATTCACCGACCACAAGTAACTCTGGATTTTCATTGTATAACTATACAATGAAAATCCAGAGTTACTTGTGGCCCCATCATAGATACAAAATGGGTACGAAGACGGTTAATAACGAAAATAAAATGGAAAATGTGTTTGTCAGTATATATAGTGTGAGTGATTATTTAGTGGTTATTGAAGAGTGTCAGTCTTGAGCAGGATTCGAAACAGCTAATCAAAGCAGCTGTTGTTTACATTACAGTTTTGTCAATCAAAATAACCCATGGTACCTGAACATCAAGACATTATTCACATAGAACAGTGAGTCTAAAGATTCCACTTGTGCATTCACAGCAAACAAGGCACAGGGCCAGACTTTAGATCGTGTATGTGTATTTTTAACCACTCCGATGTTTACACATGGCCAGTTACACGTTGCTATGAGTAGAGCCACGGACTCCAGTAATTTGAAAACAAGTGTCGAACAAACAGAAAATATTGTCTACAAATAAGTTTTGTAATCATATTGATATTATTGAAAGGAATATGATTCATAATTTAAATAAGGAAATTTGTGAACTTTGAATGTATAAGAGTATAAGCAAGTGTAAAAAAGTTTATATAGCTAAAATAAAAGTATATCTAAATAACATTTTTTTCTTAATACTTCTCATGTGGTGGTCAAAGGAAGCTCTGACTTTCATTAGAAGTGGTCCACATAACCATTCATGATACAGAGGCTGGGAGCCTATTTCAGTTCATGAGTGAATCATCATCTCATGTCACTTAGTTGCAAACACATGTCATATAGCTGCAATAGAATGCTGTATCACCAACAATAATGTGATTTCTCTAAGACATCACCCAGTAATCTATCAAGTCCATTTACACATATCTCAATACATACTGCTGTTATGACTTTGCTCCCTCATTTTATGCGTCCGTCATAGATGGGTAGATTTGCTAGTGTAATATAATATAATATAATATATTCTGGGTTCAGTCCCACTGTGTGGCACCTTGGGCAAATGTCTTTTTCTATAGCCTTGGGCTGTACAAAGCCTTGTGAGTGGATTTGGTAGATAGAAACTGAAAGAAGCCCATTGTAAATGTGTGTGTGTGTGTGTGTGTGTGTGTGTGTGTGTGTGTGTCTGTCCCTCATCACTGCTTGGCAACCAGTGTTAATGTGTTAATGTGTTTATGACCCTGTAACTTAGCAGTTTGGAGGAAGAGATCAATAGAATAAGTACCAGGCTTAGAAGAAAAATTAAGTACTGAGGTTGATTCATTCAACTAAAAATCCTTCAAGGTGGTGCCCCATCATGGCTGTTACCTAATAACACAGGCAAGTAAAAGACAAAAGATAATGAATAAATATATATATATATATATAATTTGCCGTGACATTAAAAATGGTTATTGAGCACATGGACGAAGTGGGCATGGTTTTGGCCCTGGGTCAGTATTACTCACTGGTGAGAACAAAGTGGTCATTCACAAAGTTTGAAAGCACTGTGATATGGGTATGTCTAATTTTCATTTTCAATTCTTTTTGTCTATGGTACAGGGTCTTAAAATTTTACTGCTTGTTCCCTCGATTTCGCCCTTGTGTACAAGTGAATACTGTGGGTTTGAGTCGTTTTGACTGCTATTTTTAGCATGCTAGTGCTGCAAGTAGTACCCTTCATTATTAATTAATATATATATATATATATATATATAATTATTATTATTATTATTATTATTATTATTATTATTATGATTTGGCTCTGAGTGACTCAAAGCTTCACAGGCTTCTTACAAAAACCTAGCTCATTCAAGTTTAGATTACTGAATGAAGAAGTACACAAAGTCCAAGATGGCTACTGGAAAATGGGCTGCTATTGGTCAAGATGGGTTACATAGTGTTAGTAGAAGTGAGTTCAGCATTTCAGCAACATCAGATACATTAGAATGAATTTCTTGGACTATGTGGCTGGACAGGAAGCTGGTGGTGCCCTTGTGTCTGGTGGGCCTTCGAAGGGAATTGGAAGCTGCCAGAAGCAAAGCCGATGTATGTGTGTGTGTGTGTGTACCAGATGTACAAGTGCATGGATGTGGGTGTGTTATTGGGTGTGCATACAAATATGTGTGTGTTAGTGCCTGCTGTATATGCATACAAGTGTGAATGTGTTTAGGATGCATGTATGGGTATATGTGCATAAGTATGTACATACTTGTATTATACCTTGTGTATAAATGTATGAGTGTGTGCATGTTTGTCTGGAAGAACATGTATGCATGTGTTTTTGTCGAGTGTGTATGTCTGTGTGTCTATATATATATACATGCCTTTGTATGTATACTGCATGATAGATGTATGCTAGTGTAATTGCAACAGCATTACTGGGTAAGGGGGGGGGGATAGGTGTTGGTATTTGGTGGTGAGAGGTGGAAGGGAAGAGAGGAGAAGTATATATACATAGACGTGTGTATGTGTGTGTGTGTTTGTGTTTGCATGCACATACTTCATTTATGATGGTGAATGTAGGGGTTACATGAGATGCATAAGGTTGTGAAGTTGGCCTGTGGTTTGCATAGGTATATATGGTTAGGAACCCTGTTTTTGGTAGTGGGGCAGCCAGTGTTGAGGCACAGCCAATGTTAAGGTGGTATATCTGGGTTGTTGGCAGCCAGTGGTTTGAAGTTCACCAGGAGGGTGTACCTCTGAGGGCAACAATAAGATAGTTCATATTTCCTGTTGATTGTTACTACAGGTTGGTGGAGAGTGTGCAGTCTTTCATGGAAGCAGAGATGGCAATTTCAGGTGGTAGCTGAGCAGGCTGGGGCTCTGTCAATGGTTGCCCATTTGATGATGGGTGGGTGGGGGTTTCATTCTGGGGGTCATTAGTATCTCTAAAGGAAACAAGACAAAGAGGTGGAATTCTCTCTATTCCTGCATCTAAACAAGTGCAAATGCTGTGTGTACCTTCCCTTGAAGTTATTGGTCATCATACCTGTGTATTATCTTGTGATGCCATTGGATGGTGTGAGGGTAGCTCTATAGACAATGGCCCTTGAAAATCAGGATCCTCTTAGAGAGCAGCTGGTAGGGTTTTGGAAGTTACAGATTTGGGTTGGATGTTGTGCAGGTGCATGTTTGTGTCTGTTGTAGCATGCAATATTAGAAGCAACATTATCTTGGCAGGAGTAGCTCACCTTCATGTTATGTAGTTTGAAGAATTTATATTACTTGTGGCCCTTGGAGAAATGCTTCTTAATCAGTGACAGGAAACTCTTAGCTACATTGTTGATAACTTTTGGGTTAGATGGAGGGTTGAACCAGATTATCTTTCTCTTTCTGATCCTATGCGAGTGTTGGGGTAGGCATTAAGGGTTCTCCATTAGCATATATCAAAATATTTTTACTTTTTGTTTGATGTGCTCAAGTCTTTTGTTGGCAACTTACTTTATTCATGTATGCTACCTACACTGCATATTTACTCATACCATATATTTTATAGTCATTTTTCTCTGTTGGCATCAAAGATTTTGTCTCTCTCAGAATAAAGGACAGATAATATGACGTTTGTTTACAAAGCATGACTTTCCATGGTAGTGAAAATGTGCATAGAATACAGAGGATATGCAAAAGCTGGACAAAAATGAGGTGAGCATAGTCTGTCATGAATTCTTTTGCTCACAATAAAAGCTGTCCCTTTTATTGTATTTGTAAAAACTTGCTTAATTAAAATGATATATTCCTTATCCTTCATTATATAACAGCTGAAGTTGTCTTTGTTCACTTTCAGCAATTATCTTTGGGCTTCTCCAGTCTTGTGTCATGTGCTTCCAATGTTATTGAGTAAAGAATTCTGTCAATATTAACCCCACCTCAGGCAGCAAGCTGGCAAAATTATTACTGCACTAGAAAACATGGTTAGTGACATTTATTTCAGCTCTTTACGTTCTGAGTTCAAGTACCATCTAGGTCAACTTTGCCTTTCGTCTTTTAGGGATTGATAAAATAAGGACCAGTTGAGCACTGGGATCAATGATAATTTTGTTTCCTGCTCCCTTCAAAATTGCTGGGTTTGTGCCAAAATTAGAAAGAATATTAATTGAAGCTATCAACAACTTTTTGTCAATTTATAATTCCATTTTATGTGCTGGTTAATGGCTTCTAACAACAGTTTTTCTCTTTTACAGCTATATGATTAAGAAAAAACAGAAGCAAGGGAGATAATTAAGTTCCTAACTGTTAAAGCAATTTCTCTTTCAGAGAAGAACCATTTCAAAATCTTGTCATCTTTTCAGTTGACTAAAGAGACAAAAAGAAAAATAATCTTGTTCTAAATTTTGCTGTTGAATCCATTGCATCTATTTTAAAACAGTATGAGATGAAACATGCACAAACATCTTCATGGTAAACAGATTTTTAGTGGTATTATGAAAAGGCTTTAGATAAATTCATTGCATTTTTCATATTATAGATATCCTGAGTTTTGTGCTTTATGTAGCTTGCTGAGAAAGCTTGATATCAACACTTATAACGTCAAATGTTTGTTTATCAGGTATAAAAGAGTTACAGAGGCCTTCTTGATAGTCGAAGAACCTAAAATGTCATTGATTTGTATTCCATTAATGGGAGTGTGTTGTAGCCATGGATATTCTCACATGCTTTATTCACTTACCTGAAAATGCCAGTAATAGCAGAAAGAGTAATCTTGATCCATATTTATATTTGCATATATCTCTGACTTTCAGATGCAACAGCTGAGAATGGAAATGACTTAGAATCCCTGAATCTTAATGCTTAGTGTTTAATGTTTTTAAAATACTCTATGAAACTCTAATTAATCTTAATAGTCACTGCATATAAACAATGCTAGAATCACAAAGTTCTAATGTTATTGTGTTTATACATCTGTTGTGCCAAGTGCTGGTTGTTAAGTTGCTTTAAGCCTTGGCTGTTGCATTACTTCTGCTTTGTACTGGAGGACAAGATAGTGCAAAGCACCTGAATTTAGTAAGATTTCTGTAATAAGTATTGATAACTGTTGTTATTGTTGCTTAACTCTAAGGTCAAACCTGATGGGACAGATTTATGATCAAGGACATTCCAATCATGACCATCTTTCTTTTTTTTTTTTGCAGTTAATATATCTAAGACTATGTTATCCAAAGTGCTTTCTTCTTTGTAAACAGTAAGGTGAAATTTGAGAGTGATTTAACAGATATTTCTAGTAGGTCAAGCAACCATAAATAAGACTCCTCATTGGTCCATATTGCTGAATGTTGTTCTTGTTGTTTAACCCGTGTCATCGTTGATTGAACTGGTTTATGATCAAAGCCGTTCAGCCATGATCCTTCTGTTCATTTTTAGACAACTTTATATAATGTACTCTTTCTGTTTTAAAATATTAGTGTGATTTGAGAGATATTTTGGTTGCTATTTCTAGCTGGTCCAGTGATCATGGGAACATTTCAAGTTCTTTTGAGAGAGGTTGCATCATTGACAGTTTTATCAACTACTAGTTTTAAATTCATGTCCCCTTCATGGCCAGGATAATGTACAGTTAGCTGTCATCCACTCATGAGTACGGATTGGTAAAATACCACGCTTTTGCTAATTCTTTCAGGTTCCTGTGAAGTTGCAAGCAAACATATGTAACCTCTTGGTCCTCCTCACATTTGATTCAGTAGCACATCTGTGAAGTGATAACTACAGGGAGAGAGAGAGAGCTGCATCAGCATACAACTGGTATTCATTTGAATATACTGGAGCAAATGAAATAACATACCTTGCCCAAGGATACAATACACTGCTCATTCCAAGAACTGAATGCAGTTTGTGACCATAAGCTGAATACCTTGAGTACTACTCTATACGCCTTCAATGCCTAGATAATGGCAACAAGAAACCACTTAAGTGTATTGTCTTTGTATTACTTAACGAACACAAAGTCTTTAGTGGTAGCCCTATAACATCAATGTATGTCTGTCTATCTATCTATCTATCTATTTATCTATCTATCTATCTATCTATCTATCTATTTACATATCATCATCATCATCATCGTTTAACGTCCACTTTCCATGCTAGCATGGGTTGGACGACTTCACTGAGGACTGGTGAAACCGGATGGCAACACCAGGCTCCAATCTAAATTTGGCAGAGTTTCTACAGCTGGATGCCCTTCCTAACGCCAACCACTCAGAGAGTGTAGTAGGTGCTTTTACGTGTCACCTGCACGAAGGCCAGTCAGGCGATACTGGCAACAGCCATGCTCGAACTGGTGTCTTTTATGTGCCACCCGCACAAGCCAGTCCAGGGGCACTGGCAACGATCTCGCTCGAAAATCCTACAGAAGCCAGTCAGGCGGTACTGGCAACGGCCACGCTCAAAATGGTGCATCTTATGTGCCACCCGCACAATATATATATATATATATATATATATATATATAGTATATTTTATCTTTTACTTGTTTCAGTCATTAGAGTGTAGCCATGCTGGGGTACTACCTTGAAGCATTTAGTTGAGAAAATTGACCCCAGTATATATATTTTTAAAGTCTGGTATCCATTTGTGTCTTTTGTCAAACTACTAAGATAAGGAGATGTAAACAAATAGTGGTTGTCAAGTGGCAGTGAGGGACAAATGCTATGATCTATCTTAATAGAGACTGATCATAATATTGAAGCAAGGAGACCAAATATGATTGTAGAAACAGAAAGGACAAATGGTGTCAGATCATTGAACTGACAATTTCATAAAGGAAAAGAGAGAAAATCAAGGAAACTGAGAAAATCAAGGAATTTCAGGATCTAGCCTAAGAAATGCTGCTGCTGCTGCTACTACTACTACTACTACTACTACTACTACTACTACTACTACTACTACTACTACTACTACTAATAATAATAATAATAATAATAATAACAATAATAATAATAATAATATTAATAATAATAATTATAATAATAATAATAATAATAATAATAATAATAATAATAATAATAATAATTATAACAATAATCTCTAACATGCACAAGACCATATATTTGAAGGAAGTTTTTAGTTGATTATATCAACCCTATTACTTTGCTGTGAGTCGGTGGCCAGTGGGTGATGATCCATACCCAGTACTATCCTCTCAGCAATATAGCAACACTTAATATAAAAACGGATAAGTGGTATAAAGGAATACTAAGCATGGTATGTAACAATGACTGGCTCCATTTATTTAGTACATGCTTGTCTTGATGACAAGAGTATGAAGGCAAACTGTTACAGTATAACTATCAAAGGTTGGAATGGAAATCTCTGTAATCAGATGGACATCTCAATCCCTTCTGACCAACACATCACAAAAAAAGAGATAAAAAAGTACACTACTAACTTGGTCACCTAGATAGCAGAAGCTATCAACTAAGTCTAATTTTTCTCCCAATAATAATAATAGAATCAACCAGAACAAACAAGACCGAACGCTCTGAGAAGTAAGACAACAACAATAATAATAATAAAATTCATATGACTACAATTTGAATTTTCCTTCAATATTTAATTTTTATTCTGCACGGCAAATGCTGTTATAAAGATATTGCTTACAGTTATAATCAGTATTAAAATGATTATAGTGTTGTTTAAAATGTTCTGCCTGTTTAATTGTTCTTGCGTACTGCCTCTGGACACAGCAAGTATCCATAGCATGTGTGCCACAATTACTTGAAGGACAAGTGACACGGAGATGAGAGTGACGAGCAGTATAAAGTAAGAGCTGTCTTGACCGCTGTCCAGTACTGACTTCAACTGCGACATATTAGACATGAGTAAGGAGATGTCCAACAATCCCTGTGCCATTGTCTTCTTCGTCAAATAGTGTTTGTAGTCAAAGTGTTTACTTGCTGGAAGCATTTCCTTTAGAAGAGATACAAAATATGGTGATCAGCAGTGGATTTTAGAAGGTGAGGAAGGACAGGTGGTTAACAGCATAATAGTTAGAGAGGGTGTGATGAAGAGATGCGCTATTGAGAAAACAGAACAAGCAAAAGAGGGAAAGATGAGTGAGAAGGGGTATGAATATGAAGCGGGAAACAGAGAAGTGAGTTAAGAGTTTATGGATAGCTTCTTGTTTAAGAATGGGGCTATCACTGTAAAGCAGATTAATCAAACCCATGCCAGCTTAAGAAAATAGGTGCTAAAACAATGATGATGGATGATACACAAAGTGTTAGTTAAGAAAAAGAGAGAGAGAGAGAGAGCTTTATCTATACCTGAAAGAGGTCCATCTGAGATGGAAAAATAAGTTGAATATATAAATAAGTGTATCTGATCCAAATGGAAGATGAAAGAGAAAAAAGGCTTTTGTATGAAAGACTGGAAGTGTGTATGTATGTGTGCATGTGTGTGTGTGAATAGATAACCATTTAGGCACATAAGCATATATGTACAAATGTATTTGTGTGCGTGTGCGTGTGTACATAAAGGTGTATGTAAGTGTGAATATTTAACCATGTATGCACAAATGCATACATGTACAAATGTATTTGTGTATGTGTGTTGTGTGTGTTGTGTGTGTTGTGTGTGTGTGTGTGTGTGTGTGTGTGTGTGTGTTTAAGGCAGTGATTCATGAACTGGAGTAAAACAAAAACCTTTTGTTATGGATATGGCAGCTGTGCATATGTGAGAAAAAGACCTAAGCTAGAACACAGAACATCTCAATAGTTGCTAAATGGCTAAAGTAGTTATAGCTACATTAGGTTTGATATGGAGGCTGTATAGATAATGGTGGGGGTGGGTGGGAATAAAGCTGTAGTGTGGAGCAATGAATTCCAACATTTAGCGGTTGAATCAATACTACTTGACACCACTGGATGGAAGGATACTGAAAGATGATGCCAATTGACTGTGATTTTCTGCCGACAGTTTATGAAGAAAGTGTTCTGTAGTGGAAGCTGTACACAGTAACATATATGCATATGTACGTTTGTACATACATAGATACATACATGCATAATACCTAGATACATGCATGCATAATACCTACCTACCTACCTACCTACCTAACTACCTCCATACATACATTGATTGATTGATTGATGATGGCTGCCCCCTCATTATCGAGTATGGCCATTGCACGAAGCTTAACTTAACGGTGCTGTGATCGAATGTGACTTTTTAGCCCAGTCAAAGATCTACAATGTCTTGCACAGAGTTGGCATCCAAAACCTTTACTGGCAATAGCTGGCTGTTGTTGTAATTGGGCTCCAAGTTCAATAAAAGGCATCAACAACCAGTGATTTCTGGTATCTTGGCCGACCAATAAATTGTGGTTGACCAAATTTATATTTTTGGAAGATTGGTTTTCATTATATTTTTGACAATTGTTGAAAGAAACATTGTTAGCAAAGTGATATTGCAAGAAGATGTATGTATGTATGTATGTATGTATGTATGTATGTATGTATGTATGCAGTGTCTGTGCAAGACCGTGCCTCAGTAAAGCTGGGCTTATGAGTCATCTTCGTAGTCATAAAGCAAGATCGATGATTGACTACCAGGCCGCTGGTGATGATGCTACACACCATACTAATCATGTCTGTCGGTCAACCACAATTTATTGGTCGGCCAAGATACCAGAAATCACTGGTTGTTGCTGCCTTTTATTGAACTTGGATTTGCTGAACAATACATGACTGTTGGTGTTAACTTAAAGTTTTGAAAATGCCTTTCCACCAAATAAAAAAGATAAACTTCCCGGTTGAGATTTTTCTCTTATAGGAATGTAGTTTCTTGAAGGTATTCTTTTAGAAAATAATCTGGTTTTACTAAGGTTATTTTTCAAATCATATTCTTAAAAAAGCAAGCTGGATACTTTACTGCAATTTCATTATGAACACTGCATAATTCCTCAGTGTTAGTTTGGTAAACACAAGTTTTATGGCAGTAAATTTCATCAAAGCTATTACCTAATTATAGGTTTGGAAAAAGAAAAAACTCAATGCAAAAATGTTCATTTTATATCATGGCCCATGCTTCTATTTCAGGTAGTTGTTTGCAAACCATAAAAAATTGACACTATTTGATCTTTTCATATTACAGTTGTATATTTTATTGTAATTGAAGCAGTTGCAAAGATCCCTGCTGATTTTCATATTAAATATTGGTATGAATGAATTGCCATGTGATATTGAAATGTCTTTCTAAGACACTGAAATGTCTGCTAGAATGTAATAGAGAACTCTCTTTTTGCAGTAGATACATATATGGGCCAAATGACCTTTTCTTTTTTTTTCTATATATTTTTTCTTTTTTCACTAAGGGGATTTTATCTGAAATTACAATACAATGTGTATTTGAAAATGTGCAGAGAACTGCAGCATGAACAGTCATACTACAGCAGTCATGAGTAAACTGACTGATGAACTAATGGAGCACATAAAATGCTCAGATATTAATGTTTGTACATCAAAATAGTCATACTAAAATAATTTCATATTATTTGAGCTCATACAATTGAGACTTGGTTTGGAGATGTGTGTGTGTGTGTGTGTGTGTGTGTGTGTGTGTGTGTGTGTGTGTTTGTGTGTGTACTGTAACTACGGTCTTTCTTGGTGTAAAAATGTAATTTTCTCCCTGAGTGAAGGACAAAATATATGATATCGGGTGGTAGTGAAAAATGAGTGGTGAGTGTAGCAAATGAGTGGTGAGTGTAGCAAATGAGTAAGGGCTGGATAAAAATGATGTGAGCATGCTCTGCAGTATGTGTAATGTTAGTAAGCATGCAAAGCAGAGCATAAACAAACTGAGAGGAAAATGGATACAAGAGAAATAGAAATTTCATGAAGAGTGCAAGAGAGGGGACTGTAGATACAATCATGAGATGCATATGCAGGATGACAGTTGGACAGAGAATTCCTGTAGGATCCTGTAGAAGAGGAAGACTACAGACGATGTCAGAAGTTGTAGTAAAGGCTGGCCAAAAAAGTATAACAAACACAAGATGAAATTTATATAATTTGTCCCCAACATATGTTTCACCATTGTGGTTATTTGCATTCTCTGCAGTGAGTGTTCTGTGAACAATTGGATGCTGAACCACAACAATTCATCTGAGGAAGACTTTTTCCTTACACTGCTAAGTACTGTAGTAACCACACCACTTTACTAGAAGCAGAATGGATGATGAAACTATATATATATATATATATATATCTTTTACTGGTTTCACACTTAAGACTTCAACAATACTGAAACATTGTCTTCAAGCATTTTAAGCCATCATATCGACCCCACTAGTTATTTCAGTCTGGCAGTTAATAATTTCTCAATCTCTATTTTTTGAATCATTAAGGTAAAAGACATAAAGGAAGATAACATCTCAACACCAACAACAGATGTAACTGGACTGAATCAAAACCATACTTATTAAGGAAAAGTTAATTCAAAGAAAGAAGGTAAAAAATATTGAAAGAGGTGGAAAGAAAACCCTATAAAAATTATATCAGAATAACGGTTGGGATTTCAAGATATAACTTGCTATAGAAGGAACTTAAAGCCTATATGGAAGCATATGTGGAGCTTTAGGTCGATAAATTTTGCAAATATTTGAGTGGTACACTTTGTGTGTATGATTTCAGGACATGCTCCTTTTGTACAACAGAAAATTATAAATGAATATGTTTGCTCACCAGAAGAAAGGATGTGACATCACATTGAAGACAGTAGAATAAATAATTTTTTAAAAAACATGTCCTGTTTGTAAAAGCATATATATCTGATGATTTAATAGTGATAGAGCTGATAATGGAGGTATAGTAATGTTGATCTGAAGAGAACAACGATTTAAATTGAACAAAAAAACCCTCAAAAAACAAAAAAATGACCAACGAATTAACTAATAACAAATTGACAATTCAGAGAATTGGATATACAGAGTACATTAACTGAATAACAGAATTTATATTATTTTGAGAGTTAAAGTTCTGGAAACAAAGACTTGATAGGAGATAAGAGCATGTGTATTTCCTTTATATCCTGTTATCATAAGTTGATCCTTTCCATTTATTCTTACACTGTATAGACTTAATGCCATGTCCCAAATAATTCATAATTCATATAAATTTATAATAGGCCCTATGAAGTATGCATATTTTGTTATCATATAAATAAAAATGCACTTAACACACATATGTACACATAACACACATACATACACATAAGGATAACTAGTTAATAATACATATATAAAAGTTGCCAAAAATATCAGAAGTATCTTAAGAAAAAATTAAAAAATTTACATGAGCGTGCAAAGCACAAGTGCAAAGGAAAATGTTATAAGCGGCATTAGAAAATATCATAAACTTAAATAACAAAAAGAATTGTGTATGTGTATTAAAAGGCAGAAAGGTGAACGGTTTCAGCATGTGGTTAATAGAAAGTAGAAGGCAAATATAGTATCAACAGAAAAAAATTAGGCATAAAAGTTATTAAAAATACAAAAAAGGAAAGAGAATTCTACATGCAAAAAATAGAGATGGTTAATAATGTGTTAATAATAAGCGGATAAATGAAGAACTGTTTGAAATTAATGGTGCAAAAATTAACACAGAAACTAAAAAGAAGTTAGGGGTGTAAAGATGATTTGGCTGAGATAAAGCCCAAATCTAATAGGATCTTCATTAAAGGAAATAAAAATGTATTGAAATTAAAATGTGAATTGCAAACTTTAAACTAAATAAGGCAACTAGTGCTTGAAGGATTAAAACAATTTAGCAAGTGTATGTTAGGTTATTAACTATGCTTTTACAACAATGATGTGGAGGTGCAATGGCCCAGTGGTTAGGGCAGCGGACTCGCGGTCATAGGATCGCGGTTTCGATTCCCAGACCGGGCGTTGTGAGTGTTTATTGAGTGAAAACACCTAAAGCTACACGAGGTTCTGGCAGGGGATGGTGGCGAACCCTGCTGTACTCTTTCACCACAACTTTCTCTCACTCTTACTTCCTGTTTCTGTTGTGCCTGTAATTCAAAGGGTCAGCCTTGTCACACTGTGTCACGCTGAATATCCCTGAGAACTACGTTAAGGGTACACGTGTCTGTGGAGTGCTCAGCCACTTGCATGTTAATTTCACGAGCAGGCTGTTTCGTTGATCGATGTCATAAGCGACGGAGTGCCAACAACATCAATGATAAAAGACCAGGAATGAAAAGATCAGTTGAAATTGGTTTTATTGGCAATTCATATTAACAATTTGAGATTGTGTAGAGAAAGCTAAATGTTCTTAGAGATGAGTGGCTTCAATGAATTTTTGCATAAAATACCAAGTAAATGGATATATAGATAGGCTGATGAAGTTTGAAAAAAAAATAGAGTTAGTAATATTAGTTAAGGAAAAGATAAGGCATGTAGTACATATGAAGAGATACAAAAATTAAAAAGCTCAGAGGTTCAAGGAAACTTCAAAATTGTGAAACCAGCAAAGTAACAAACACATGTCAAATATAAGATGCAGAAATAGATTCAAGCAGAAAACTGAATATACTGAACCTATATCTTGGAAACACAAACTTAAAAATAGAATATGTAATATGTGGATGAATCCACCTTTTAATCTCAAAGTAGACCACTTTGTAACAGGAATTTTTACTTAAGAATACTCCCCATATAATCATAGGTATTATAGTACTTTCAGTAAACTTCCTATTAAGATCCTAATGCCATAATTTATGCTTCTTCTAACCTAATGAAATTAAAGCAATCTAGTACTATATATACAACTAATAATTGTAATTATGCTAATTATTTGTCATGTCCTTTCAATTTCTAATGCTTAAATAAAGATACCACATACAAAAGTAAAACTACAGACTACACTAAAATATAAATGGATCTCACTGCCAAATCCTTTAAGATTCAAAGTTTTCCTTTCAGACACATTCCACATGTAAAACTATATCTCTTTGAAATTGTAAGTGGAACCTAAAGACCATAACCTTTCAAAACACAGACATAGAACTAGACACAGTAAATTACTGATGTACACACAGACATTCAGGCAGAAACATAAACACATTGCACATGCATACATGTGCATGAATATATATACAGAGCATGTAAGTGCTTGCATGCTCAAAATGCATTTGTGAGCATCTATAAACAGGCGTCTATAAACATAAGCACACAGAATTTGCACATTTATGCAAGCATACATATATACATCTAGGAAGAATATATATATAGCATTCAGGCATACACACACACATATACAACAAATCCAGGTTACTCTATACCATACACAGCACAATCATCTCCAAGTAAAATTTCACATGGATCTTGTTTTCTTATGAACACACACACGTGCGTATGCATGTATGTACACACACGTATACATACACACCACACACAAGTTTTCTTGTCTATCTTTTTATCCCACTGCATATTTGTCAACAGAGTAAAAATGTCTTATTGTCTTGTAATGGAATTTCTATATTCCATTTAGATCATTAAACCCTTATACTACACAGCGCATTCAAACAGAATCTGTTCCTAATCAGTATGCATCTTTAATGGGAACAAAGTTCATATTTAAATTTTAAAAGAATGATTATTTTGTGTGTATGAATAAACCAGTGATTTACTGGAATTAAAAATAGAGTTCTGAGACTCTAAATAATTTCCTGTTTCAAGTTGCTCCTACTTTAGAAGATCATTGATCGATTTCGTTCAACTAGTGACTACCTCGAATTTTTAGACTTATGATATTAAGCATTGAAATTTCTAATGTGTCGTTTCTTTTCTAAGACAGTAGGGTACAAAGTGAAGGAAGTACGGCTGCTATTTTTAGCAGGTCGAACGCTCGCGAAGATACTTCTTCTCCAGCGTTTGTTGGCACATTTGAGCTTACATGCGAGTATTATAGCAGAAAATCATGTTATGAATAGATTAAATCGAATATATTAATAGTTTAGGTGGGAAATGACTAACTATCAATTACAGAAGGGAAACAATGAACTTCAAAAGTATCAGAGTTATTTCCCCTAAACAATTACTAAAATAATGCATCTTGAACAAATCGTTGGTGCATGCGTGTGTGTATGTGTCTGTGTGCGTAATATGTGTGTGTGTGTGTGTGTGTGTGTGTGTGTGTGTGTATGTGTAATACGTTTAACTACATATCAATTGAATTGGAAAACCCACTAAAACTCGAATTTATCAATATACTAGCTTCAAGTTTCGTACTAAAATAAACAGTAGAAATGGCATGAAAATCCAAAGGGAATGACGAATAACGTTCATGAGAACTTTAACACATAGTTACACCTTTTAATAATAGTTTCAAATTTTGGCACAGGGCCAACAATTTCAGGGAAGGGGATAAATCGATTACATCGTTCTCAGTGTTCAACTGGTACTTATTTTACCGACCCCAAAAGGATGAAAGGTAAAATCGACCTCGGCGGAAATTGAACTCAGAACATGAAGACGGACGAAATGTATTTTAGTATTTTGCCAGGCATACTAACGATTTAACAATTATATCTTTTTTGCCCACAGGGGGCTAAATATAGAGGGGACAAACATGGACAGATAAAGAGATTAAGTCGATTATATCGACCCCAGTGCGTAACTGGTGCTTATTTAATCGACTCCGAAAGGATGAAAGGCAAAGTCGACCTCGGCGGAATTTGAACTCAGAACGTAGCGGCAGACGAAATACCGCTAAGCATTTCGCCCGGCGTGTTAACGTTTCTGCCAGCTCGCCGCCTTAGATTTTATTAAAATATTACAACTGTAACAGGTTGAATTATTTAATACAATTTCGATTCCGCCATCTCGCCGTCTTGTTACACCATTATTAAAATAATGGAGTGAAATAATACAAGCTCCGCCTGAGAAATTCCAAATACTTTCCCACTACCCAATATCAGCATTACTAGGCGCAGGTGTGGCTGTGTGGTAAGAAGCTTGCTTCCCAACGGCCTGGTTTTAAGTTTAGGTCAAACGCGTGACACCTTGGGCAAGTGTCTTCTACTATAACCTCGGGCCGGCCAAAGTGGATTTTGTTGACGGAAATTGAAAAAAGTCCGGATTGAGCTGCTGTCTTGCTGACTTTGACATATTTTCTGTTACTTTGTTATATACCAGTTGTATTCAATGAACTTTCTACAATCAGAGAGGATGAAGATCATAGTTTTGTTCATTCCATTTCTTTTTCTCGTTCCAATTTTTGCATCAACCTTCTTCATGTTTTTTCCACGATTTTTCTTATTTTCTCATTGTCCATCGTCCTTATTTTAAAATATATATAACGCATTAACAGAGTCTGAAAAATTGCTTTGAGGTACATGACGTATCTTATAGATATGCCTGTTCAAGTATCATAAAAGCATGAAACTATTAATAACTCTTCTGGTTGTATATTAAATTGATATTTATCTCTCACTGGTTGGGGTACTTTTTTTGTTGATTCTATCTCTATCGTATCAATAAACTATATATATATATATATATATATATATATATATATATATATATATATATTTGTGTGTGTGCAAGTGCTTGCCCCGCCCCCACCGGTTGACAACTGGTGGTAGTGTGTTTACGTCCCTGTAACTAGTGGTTCGGCAAATGAGACCGTTAGAGTAGGTACCAGACTAATAATAAGTACTGGTGTCGACCCATTCGTCTAAAAACACTTCAAGGCGGTGCCCTAGCATGGACGCAGTCTAAAGACTAAAACAAATAAAAGATAAAAGATACAAAATAGCTTTATGGAGCTAACAAGACAGCTTGTATATGGTTTTTCGACTTATAAGAAATAGCAGCCTAATCGGAAACTTTGCTTGAAAGAGAGACTCTATGTTCTTCTGAATAGGGATTACTCGGACGAGGACAAATGATGGCATTGGTTTTATTGTAAAGAATTCACGTCTGAAGATGGTGGAGCCTAGTGAGAAAGGGACCGAACAGGTTTTCTCTCTTTGGCTCTTCAAATCTGATGAGATTGTGAACCTCCTACAGTGGCTATGCTTAAATCTTCTACTTCATTCATGACTTAAGAGACTTCTACGATCAGCTCTCAACTATAATACAAAAGCTTCCAAGTTCGAAACAGTTGCTGCTACGAGGCAGCTTCTTTATCAGAGTGGGCGTCGCTAACAGTTCCTAGTTCAGAAGCCTAGAGTAGTATGGCTGGGTCTAGCAGCATAAATGCGAACGAACAACTGTTCGTACAATGAAACTTTGCACATATTAAGAATTTGTGTCTCCAACACCTATTTGCAGACCATTTCCAGACCAAAGTTAGGGCAAGATATCTTGAGGACACACTTCGTATTCCGACTATAATTAGACCTGATAATCAAAAGATGTCGCCACCTGAGAAACATGCTTTCAGAGTGCCGACTGTGACATGAACCATTGTCTGTTTTGCAGCATAATCAAATTTCTTTCTGAGAAGTGCTTCGATGCAGGTAAGACGCAATGCCTAGATAAAGTAAAAGAGAGAGAGAGAGAGAGAAAGAGAGAGGGGGTGGAGAGAGAGAGAGAGAAAGGGGGAGAGAGAGAGAAAGGGAGAGAGAGAGAGCAAATTAAGTAGATCGCACGAGAAGAGATAGATAGCGAGTTAAAGAGCTAGCGAGATGGATGTATAGACCGATGGATAGACAGATAAATATAGGTATAGAAATAGCGAGATAAA
Source organism: Octopus bimaculoides (assembly GCF_046866305.1). Classification (NCBI taxonomy): domain Eukaryota; kingdom Metazoa; phylum Mollusca; class Cephalopoda; order Octopoda; family Octopodidae; genus Octopus; species Octopus bimaculoides. The sequence continues at coordinate 159,246,213 of NC_142928.1, forward strand.
CAGATAGATAAATGAAGAGCGAGATAGACAGGTAGACAGACAGACAGATAGATAGATAGATAGATAGATAGATAGATAGACAGCTAAGTAATAGATACAAAGATTGTCATACAGACAATTAAATGGTTGATTAACATACAAACGTCTGTACATGTATGGGGTTATGTACTGTATATCAACATTGACTTATAAGACCCACAGCACCAGTGATATTAGGTCAGTGCGAGACCAATTAAACGTCGATACGTGTTTAAGTGATAAATTCATATCGTGCAGCAAGTATTACGATGCGACTCGACAAAATGTGTGCAGGTTTTAAAATCATTAGTTGATTTTAAATGAAACGTGTGGGTGTATATTTTATTGTTATAACAGTTATCAATCAACTGACACATAAATCAATAGTCAAGAAACCGTTTCGGGTCTAGTAGTTTATAGTGATCATAATTTTCACCTGGTCATACAAGATCGAAACAATGATGTTCAAGAGACAAAGGGCTTCTTTCTACTACTGGTGGGATGAAAGCTAAGTTATAGTGTATCGGTTTGTAATTCCACGATTCTACTTAGATCAGTGGTTCCCAAACTTTTTAGAGACGCGACCCACTATTTATGACACCAGTTTATGGCGACCCACTTAACTCTACTGGGTAAAAACATTAATGAAAGAAACAAATTTATTTCAGATTACATTTTCATTGAGGCCTGTGAGAAGGATGAGACTGTTTCTTGCTACGCTCAATAATAGAATTAACATCAGGTTCCATGCGTGATAGTTTCAGCCGAATTTGAGAGCTGCTAAATAGTAGCCTCCTGGTGATCACTCCTATACTTTTTTGAATAATTTATAAACTTAGTGAAATTTACACTGTCTTACTGATTTAAATCTTTTACTATTTATATTAAATGTGAAACAAAACGTTTTATAACTGTTTCGACGTCTCCATACCCTATGGGCAGGTATTAACTCTAATACAAAACCTTGAAGCAGTAACTGTTATCGGCTCGATCAGTGTTGTACTGCGCCTAGTTAAATTCTCTATAAATAGGTAAAAACAGTCTTTTCCTTTTTACGATTACGTACGAATAAATAACTTGAGAAAATGACCACTCTGATTTGTTAAGTTCGTGAAAAAAGCCTACTGCTTGATAAAACAACCAGTCTATGAGTTTTGAACTATCTTGATAGACAGCAGCTAATCAAAGCTAATGCGTAATTTTATAACTTTTTGCGACCCACTAGGATTCCGTTCGCGACCCATCAGTGGGTCGCGACTCATAGTTTGGGAACCACTGACTTAGATGGTTTGTTTGATTGAGTGTTGTTGTATAGCCACAGGTAATCTCTGATCGAGCAAATTTATGACGTAAGGCATTCCCGATGCGATCATACTGTGTTTCCATAGTATCCTTACAAGCGTGATAAAGTAATGTAATCTGTTTGAAGTATTGCAATATATGTAAATGGGTAAATGTTTCCAAATAATACTTTGAGTTAAGCGGCTGAAGGTTTAAATAAATTATGTAGGGTGATGTTAATGAATGAAAACAAAGAGAAAAAGATTGTATTACCTGACATATAATGTTTAATGATCCCATAATATTTCGGGGGGAACTTTTTACTTTTTCAAACGAAGGAATAAGATAATCAAAGATTTCTGAGAATGTGTTATTATCTTCAGGCCAGTTTAGTGTGATTTAAAGGGTATTTAGCTGCTATTTCTAGTAAGTCGTGTGATCGTGAAGAAGTCGATGGAATAAGTATAAGTCAAATACACGGGTAAATTTAATCGATAATGATTTTCTCCTCAATACGTGGCTGTATTAGTTGGATTGGTCGAGACGACTTGCATCTAACAGTCTCTATTATGCTCTGACAGAATCCACCTCTGACGATTGCTTTTACTTTACAATTAAAGTAATTGTAATTAGCAAGACTTCGAAATAATTAACTAAATTCATTTACCAGGTCTGTCTAACACTAGCGAATCCAAAAAGCCCCCTTCGACGAAGCTATAGTGTTGCCCATAAAAAAATAGCAAATAAAATAGAAAACAGTGTATTCTGCACTCAGAAACTTTTCCACTCATTCCCCATTTTTTTGTGAACCTATTTTGTCCGATGAAAGTGGTTTGGACGATTCTGGGTTGATGTGGAGAATGGGCTGGGTAAACTAAAGCAATCAAAATATTTCTGTATGGAACGTTTGATGGAATTAATGAACCGGCATCTTAGAAAATGATTTGTAATTAAATGAAATGTAAAATTAAATATAGACTGTATCACTAATTCGTTTTATAGTATTTCCAAATGAAACACTGCATTATTGCATGACTGGGGAAAATTTCTCAGAGATGGGTTCTGCCTGAAAAACATATAGTTAAGTGCTGTCAGAGCGAATTCACTGTATTGTTCGAATATCCGACAAAATACCTTGCTGTATTTGCTCCGGTCAGGACTCCTGCATTCTCAGTTCAGTTCCGCCATGGCCAACACTGCCTTTCATTTTTCCGGGGATGATAAAGCACCAGTTTAAGGCAGTGGACTGACAGAACTGTTGGATGAGATGCCTTCCGATATTCTGGCTCTTTGCTTTCTGAGTTCAAATGCCATCGTGACCTACTTAGGTGGTGGAATTAATCCGATGCATAATCTAATATCACTACCTTATCCTCGGGTATCTTAAACAGAATTTACTCAGTTACAGGCATTCGGGTTCGGTCTCTGGTTTGTGGATACGTTCCTCCCTCCTGTCTACAGTCTAGGAGATTCTGAGAATTGGGGCTGCTAACTCCCTTGAGTAACAGATATAAAATGGAGGCTCACATATTTAATACTGTGTTCCCGCAAAACAGATTAATTAAAATTACACCTATAAGGAAGAAAAAAAAAAGCTTACTGATCAATTCTTAAGAAGCAAGGGACACCACTCAGAAAACCTAACTAATAAAAGACTGCATGGGGTTTGTAATGGAGAAAAGATCTGATCTTTGACCGATACGATGATAACGGCGAGAATGTTTCGGCCTTGTTAGATCTTATCAGTTACGCATATTTTTACTCGTGCTTAGAAAGTTTGAGATGAGTGTATTCTAGTAGTGGTAGGAGTGGTGTAGATGGTGCCATTTATCTTTTAGTCAATGAACTGCGGCTATGCTGGGGCACCGCCTTGAAGAGTTTTGTTGAAAAAATCGACTCCAGTACTTATTTTGCTGCTATGTTGCTCTCCGATCACCGGATGTTAGTCAGCCGCTATGTTGCTCTCACCGATCTTAAATTGCTGCTCATATAAAGTCTCTTTAAATTAGTTTTCTTAAGAGAATGAGAGAAAGCTAAAATGTTGACCAAGAGTTCACACAGCAAGAGATGACAATATATAAATTAGCTGCTCACTCTACACATCGTCTTCCATACCCCTCTACTTGAGCTAGTTACACAGCAGAAACTAAAACAATGGCAGCAATGAGGCAAATATACGATAACGTCTAAAAAAAGGAAGACAATTCCTCCTCCATTTGTCCGTCTTAGGCTAAGCAAACAGCCTTCCATTTGTCTGATTCATTTTAACAATAGATGTTGTTCTCTGGTTACTAATTATATATTATATTATCCAGAGCTATGGCAAATATGCCTTTTGAAATGTTAACGGTAGTTTAATTATGTAGTCGGAATTAGTTGACACTTACAAGAAAAGAAAACAAAAATGTAATACTCTATTATATATCTGACATTTTGCGAAAATGTGCACCGACTTGTTGGTTCATTAGATGTTAAGCTATCGGACATTCCATTTCGATCGATGAACGAAGAAATTTTCTTTATAGACTGTATGTACATAGTGCATATGTCCTCCACATTTCAGAGGCATATCAAACATTGTACTTTTAAAGATATGCTAAACAGTATACAATTAAGATAGTATTACAGTACGGGGCCTCTGATCCGGCTTCCAGAAGTCTCTAAATACTGTGCAATGCTCTGTAATAAACTGTATTGAGTAAACAGACCCTGTTTTTGAAGTTAGTTGATTTGCATACGGTGTGTTAAAAATAGTTCTTTACTATTTTCAAGTGGATTGATTGAAATTAAACACACACTGCTTCGAATTGTATTAATTTATACTAGTATTTGTTAAATCATGTTCTTTACTTGTCTTCCTTTAATTTTCATCCTATATACATTATGCTGTATACATGGTATAGCATAATATATTTTAAGAATTTTAAGTGGATTAATAAATCTCGAACGGACCCTGCTTTTCAGATGTATTAATTTTGAATCTGTTAAATACAATTTAATTCTTTACTTTTCATAGCTTATCCTATATTTTAGATGTGTATCTTTGACTGTCTCTAGAAAACTGGAAAATCCAGAAATCCTAGACACTTTCTGTCCCTGCTTGTCGGATAACTAGCCCAGCACTGTAATATTTTTTATTGAAGGGAGCATTTAGTAAAGCTAACCAGAAGTAAGTAATAGCGACGGATCTTTTTTAAAACGGGGGCCACATTTTCCATTAACGAAACACTTTGAAACTTGGAACACTAGTAGAATGTGTCATATAAAACATCTTTTTCTCTTAGTCTTCTTAAAAAAAAAAAGAATTCCATAAGTTATTCCATGTTAAAGTTGTTGTATTTCTGTAATTTCAACCAATTACTGACGTCCATTCAGCCGATATACATTAAGTGCCGACTACATAAACAAACGATTCTGAAACAATTAACCCTAACCCTAACGTTAGGGTTAGGGTTAGGGTTAGGGTTAAGGTTAGGGTTAGGGTTAAAGCAAATTTAAAATGAAAAAAGCAAATAAAACGAAGGTATGGAGATTAAATACGCTTTACATCGCTTAATCAGCCAAAGGAGTAAATATAAACAACTGAATACTTGTCAGTGATTGGTTGAAATTATCGAAATAAGACAATTTTTTACATGAAATAAATTCGAATACAAAAATATTTTTCTGCTCTATAACACAAAATAGATAAGTATACGAAGTTTGAAAGTCTTTCCGTACCAAAAACACTACGTAAAACATTAATGAAAAATGTGGCCCCCGTTTTAAAATAGATCCATAGCGACTAATAAATATTTCAATAATTTTGGGAAATACGAGAGATAGCATCGGGTATGTTTCGATGATATGCTAACCACATCAGCGGAATAGATATATCACTTTACTTACCGAGTGATTAGAAAATAGCTAAATAAATGTACAAGATTGAAGACTAATTAACGTTGAAAGTCAGAAATGACTATAGAATAAATAACTTAAAAATTTTATCATCGTCATCGTCATCATCTTTATTTCTAAACACATCACGTTTTGTAAAGTGGGTAACAACTACATTAAATTATTTTGGACTCAACCCATTACTGGTACTTATAGTGGTTTCAAATTTTGGCCCAAGGCTAGCAATTTCGGGCGAGCGGGTAAGTCGATTACATCCAGTGCTCAACTGGTACTTATTTTATCGACCCTGAGAGGATGGAAGGCAAAGTCGACCATGGCAGTATTTGAACTCAGAAAGTAAAGACGGACGAAATGCAGCTAAGCATTTCGCCCGGTGCAGTAACGATTCTGCCAGCTCGTCGCCTTTACTGGTACTTATATTGGTTTTAAATTTTTGGTACGCAAAGCCAGTAATTATGGGGAAGGGTGCAAGACGATTACATCGACCCCCTCCCCCCAGTGCTCAACTGGTACTTATTTTATCTACCCTGAAAGGAAGAAAAGCAAAGTCGACCCCAGCGGGATTTGAACTCTGAACGTAAAGACGGACGAAATGCCGCTAAGCATTTCGAACAGCGTGCTAACGATTTTGTCTGCTCGCCGCCTTTTTACTGGTACTTATATTAAGCCATCTTTGACGGCTGATATTGCAGGCTTTTTATTTGCGATTCCGAAGTGGCAGACTAAGTCTCTTTACACGATACTATATTTTGAAACCAGCACACACATATTACATACAATATTACAATCCGATAATTATTCTCTGTCATTATACAATACATTAACCATTCTGCATAACCACTCATATATTACTAATTCATTAAATCCTTCTAATCTTAGAAAGATTCATCAAGCTATGAGTAATTACACCTTTATTCAGACAAAAACTATTCTGGAAGCCAATCCAGCCCTAATATATTATCACAGGTTATTTAGCTTAAATTCAATTACTGAAGTTTGAAAAAGCTAACTTGACTCATTTGGGTGGGTTATCTGCATAACACAAGAGGTCGTAGGTTTCTTTCAAAAATCAGGCAATCCTCCATAGTTTAGCTACATGTCAATCAAACTTCTTGTGTAAAACTTGGAAAATGATATGGTTTGTAAATGATTCATTTAAAATAAGCCCATACGCTCACTCATGAGTCAGCTGTAAGGCTGTCGGTTCTAAGATTGCATTCATCATGAAGGCCAATGTTTTAATGTCGATGATGGACTAACAAAAATGTTGTAAGTGGGAGTCGTGGCGTTGGCTTAACAACATCAATAAATAAGATACATTCGTTAAAAATATTTCATATAACTTCATCCTTAAACGATATCATGCAAGAAGCTGAATCAGTCAAATAACACACCTAACTGAATCAAGGTATTTCTTAAAAGGAGTTGTAATGAGAGCCTTTAAGGTGTTGCATTAGTGTGGGAGGACTGACTCTTCATATCCTGCCACTCATCTTACACCGTATTTGCGGCAAACAAGTCTTTCGAATCAATCTGCGTAGATTAATTTCTACACGCCTATTCGTGTGCAATATTGCTTTTCCCTTCAGTAGTTCGGTAAACCCAGTGAAATCTATGTTCCACAGATAAGACCAGAATAATACCGAAGCATATCTGTAGTTGTCTCACGTACTTGCCGAAATGATTAAAATTATATTAGTAATTGTGCTAGTATCGTGTTTTTTTTCTTTACTGTATATGTATATCTAATTCGATTTTTGATGCAGCATTAAATATGTTAAAACTAATATACTGTACCTGTTAAAAATAGACAACCTTAGATGTGGAGCCGACAGTATAAGGAATGATTGCTAATAAAATGTTCGACTAATACCTAAAAAGGATGTGGAGTGGCACTACTTTTCAGTATACGATGCGGCATATGATATCCTCGCTCTGTTCACTGGTCCTCCCGTCCCAGGGAAAAAATTAAGTCATGTTTTGATTAAGCAACACCAAGATCGACCCAGGTTAAAACCTGCGCGAGGAGGGCCTGTTAAACAAACTTAGGCGGATCTAGAAGGAAAATCCTCGATAAAATTGTATCTGATGTCAATCAACGGACGATAACAGCGCCTAATACACGTGAACTTTGTCAGACTGATCCCAACAGACTGAGTAGTCGGCATCCTCTACAGCAGGACACATCTCTCACTGTCACAATAACTTTGTTCTGTTAGTCCGAAATGCTGAAAGCGAAGATGATATAGATCTGATCATTGCAATCGATCCCCACTCAAGACATTTCACACGGTGGCTTTTAACTAAAAACATTTTTCATAAATACATACGTCTCCAGTCTTAGTCGGGAAGGCAGCATCCATAAAACCGAAGGTACTTCTTGAACTCGAAATTGAATGTTAGGTAGACATTAGAATACTAAATGCCTCTATATTTTATTCCAAGAAATATATAATTGTTAGAGAGATCGGTATTTGATCTTAAGCGTACATTTAAGGACATGGACATATTTTTGTTTGATGGAGTCACATATTTAGAGATGGAGAATTCAATCTCGGTTCAGTGTTACGAGTGAAATATTCTAATGAAATTGTTCTCATGTTCTATGAAAGATATCTGAATTTAGACCGGAAAATTTAAATGTAAGCTTGACTTTTGAGTTGCATTTTAGCTCCCAAAACAGACAAACCTTAATTCAAGCGTGTACAAACTTTCCACGAGCTATTGTTCGATATAAACCTGATCATGCCCATACGAGTAATTTAACATTGTATATAGGACACCGTATGTTACCCTATGAAAATCATAAGAATTTCCTTGAGAGGAAGTGTAAATGAATGAGAGTTCAGATTAATAGTCAAACCTAATGATTCTTATAATGATTTTAGCAAAATGTTATATTTATATAATCATAACATAAGGCGTTAAGTTAGAAAAGGATTGTATGTGACCCGAGTACCATAGGGTGGCATTATCTGCTTTAACACCAACTTTAAACACTTACTAACAGTTACTGTAAAGTAAAGCTGTAATTTTTTACGTAATTTTTTTTGGGTGGAGTTTAACCTTGGAAGGAGGAATTGTTGCTGTCATTTCCATGGCAGACAAAAATGTCATTGTGAACTGGTTATACTTTTTAGATCTAGGGTCTTGATTACATAGTACACATAAAATAGCAGTCGAATCCAGTTTTCACTACAACTGGTTTTAAGAAAGTTTTGAAGGAAAACCATTCGACAATCATCCACTGAAGGCTATAATTAGCTGCAGGAGGGGAATTAAGTAAACCAATTAACAAAGCTTATTAGACTGAGAACTATAAATTAGTTGCTAGTGACGTGATAACAGTGGCTCCAAACGGTTGATTGGAATATATTTTTAGTTAGCGGCTACAGAGCAAGAATTACTTCCTTCCTATAAGATTTCTTGTACACTGACTGCGAAAATTCTACTTATTTATTTTTCCTTTGGTATATTTGGTTCATAACTCAGTGGCCTATATATTAACCCCTTAGATTGCTGGTAAACATTTTGTGAAAACGATTTATTTTGTACTTTTCCAAAGACAAATACATCGTAATAATATTTTTATTGCCAATCTTTAGTTACTATAAGGCGACGAGTTGACAGGATCGTTACTGCGCCGAAAAAAAGAAAAAAGTGCTAGCTGCATTTCTTCCGACCGTTCAAAGGCCGACCGGGTTGACATTGCCTTTCATCCTTTCGGTATCGTTAAAACAAGTACCAGTTGAGCACTGGTGTCGATGAAATCGATTTGCACCTTCCTCCCAATTGCTGGCCTTGTGCCAAAATTTGAGACCAATCTTTAATTGCTATTATTCTATTACCTTGTCTTGGTGTCTGTGCGGGTTAACTTGACCTCTCTTATCACTGTCCTCGCTTGCCAGGCATGAAAATGATAATAGCTACAACTATTAAGAATTGAAACAGAGCCAAACGACCGCCTCTTTGACAACTTACATGAGTAGCTAAAACGACCTTTTCTAAACTTTTAAATTGTAGGTGAGTTCCTTGGAAACTGAACTTGAGAAGCTGGTTCAATTCTCGGTTGAGTCATTTCATTTAATCCCTTCGCTCCTAATGGGACAGATGTAGCCCAAGAAAAGTTTTTAATATTAAAGTGAATTTTCTTCATTTAAAATGGCTTGGGATGGGACAAATCAGGGTCACAGCGTAAGGAGTAGGAGGGAAAAAAGAAAAAGTTCACTTGTCCAGAAGCGATTATCTTTTATAACAAATATATGGCTGGAGAAGATCGCTCTGATCAAATGGTAACACTATGAACCGGATCGAAAAAGTAGAAAATGGTGGATTAAAGTGTTCTTCAGGCTTCTGATGACAGCTGTTTATAACAGCTATGTTATTCACTCTAAAGTTCACCATACGAAACAACCATTTATAAATTTCTTAGTAAATGTAGCTGAACGTTTGATCGCGGCAGGAAGGTCGATTTTTCCTTAAAAGAGAATGAGATCTTTCGGACGGCCTTCTAAGACTTCAAAGTTGATTTGTAGTGTAGGTGGTTCATATGCCAGTAAAACAAAAGAGTCGCAGATGTACTAGATGTACTTAAGGAACAAAGAATGGAGAACCCAATACATTTGCCAGAAATTCAACATTCCGTTATGCATTGATGAATGTTTTACAATATAACATACATAGCACGTATTTATAAATCATGGTTGTTCTCGTAAATATTACGAGAAAGCAATTATAGCTTGAAATAAACTGTAAAATTTATTTCATTTTTATTTCCGTAATTTTCCGAACTTGCTCAACGTGCATGTGAAATACTGTTGTGATAGGACGGTCCCAAGTATTTGTTCATTAGATTACTATTAGGACATTTTTGTCCCACGTTCAAAAATCATATGTAGCGATAAAAAAAAGTTTAGATTTTAATTATGGTAGAGAATGAAGGTCTAAAGAAGTGGAAAGTATGACAAATAAAATAAAAACAGATTGTACAAAAGTCGGAGCGAAAGGGTTAAATCCTTTTCTAAGTGTGCCTTCGATTTGCAACCGTATTCAAAAGACTGGGTTTCTGAAAGTTTAGACGTTTATTCTTAATTTATTAATGTTCGAAGCTTGTAACTTTGTGATGGGAATCAGTTAATACAGTATTACCACGAGATCAGTGGTTCCTAAACTTTTTGAATCCGTGATGTAGTGGAGAGAAAATAAAATTACTTGCACATTCCACATGGAAATTAAAAAAAAGTCATATATTAAAATTTAAAATTTAGAAAAAATTATAGAAGACTATTGTTTACCTTGTATTATTGAAAGGGATTAAGGTAGTTGGCGAGTTATAGGTTAATAAGGCCGGTTTTCCGGATTCTGTGACGTATATATTCCTCACCTGAACAGGACGCCAGGCTGTCACAGGATGACTCATTTTTGTCAGCTGAGTGGACTGGAACACTATGAAATGAAGTGTTTTGCTGAAGAACCCAATGCATCACTCGTTTCAGGAATCGAAACTGCAATCTTATGATCATGAGTGCAATACACTAAGTTACACGCCTCCACCTTTATATTACTAATCATACTTATGTATAACAAAATTACGAAAACAACATTCAATAAAATGGTGAAGCATTAATATGGATTTTCTAAAAGAATTCATTTATATACATATTTTTTTTTCTATCTTTAGCATATCGCTTTGAAACCGCTATTCTAGACATTCTCAACAATAAAGTTTGGTGAGATATTTAGGCCTCTTCTACTAAAGGAACGATGTAGTTCTCTGAAAGTAATTTAAAAATGAAACTACTTGTCAACTCTTGTAACGACATTAACGTTTCTCTTTCACCCACTGTTTGATGAAGGGCAGGAATCCGAAATGTTAAATGCTTCGCTCGTGGTTTTATTGAATGCACTTAATCTTACATTTACCGTAAATCTACTTTTTAGAATCTGTAATCTACATTACTCCAACTTAGCCTCAGCTTCAGTTCTCCCATAAAATCCTCATCACATTAAAGTAAAATTAAAACAGATGCTATGTTGTTGTTTATTAACTTTTACTTTTGATTGGACAACCACTGGAAGTGGTGCCATGGTAGAAGTGTATTTTTTTTGTCTGGTATCTAGGTAGAGGTGTCAGGACTCAATGACATAGATGAAGCACTTTGTCATAGATGATACACTAGTATTGTTAATCTATATTCAACTACATACTTGAGTGTCGGTGTTTGTATATGTATATCTGTCTGATGGCATGTGTGTTTGCACTTGCTTGCTTACTTGTATTTGTGTATGTTTGTATTTAGGCATGAGTTTTGTATGTTATGTGTGAGTGTGTCTGGTCGATGTTGTATGCCTGTATGTTGTTTCTAGGCTCAGGTCAGTTTTGATTGAGCAGGCTAGTGATCAAATTCGTTCCATTCGCGACAGTCACATCTTTTAATCACAGTATATCTATGTCACATCATCCAACATATTCTTTCACTTTTAAGACGACAGAGTATGCTTCGAAATAGATTCGCTACTATTTCTGTGTATATGAGTAATCGTTAATAACTAAAGAAAACATTTGGCGCCATAACTCACAGCTATTTATAATGTGCCAAAATATTATAATGGTATAAACATGAGAAGATTCAATGCCATATGTTGGTATGATAGATTGTTATGTTTGTATTTAAGTGTGGAAAATATGAAAAGGGAAAATAATAAGAAAACTTGTTTGACAGAAACAGAAAGGGGGTCAGAGGGCTGTTTAGGTTTAAATACATCTCGTTAAGAATAAATATACTAAAGCCAATATTAAACTGTGTTCACCAAAAAGATCATTAAGCATAATTATCATAGATGCATTTAAATAACCAACATGCAACCTATCGCATTTATTTGTGCTACAGTGATATTTTATTTTCAAAATATTGAATGGGAAACTAAAAGAACAGAGCTATCTAATTAGTATTGGTTTGATCGGAATGCAGGGACAGTGTTCACGGTCCTCGCAGAGGGACGCGGTTAATGCTTATCTTAAATAATTATATTTCTTCACTATCAGGACCAAATTTTATGAATAAACTAAACAAGCTACAGAAAAAAATTGTCTCAAACGGGCTTTCAGATTCTCAATACGTTAGTTTATTCTATTAATTTTGTAAGAAATCAATACAATTTATATGCTCATTTTTCTTGCAATTAAAAGTTTACGAGATCTTACTAAAGAATTAAATTACATTGAGTCAGGAAGTTCGCTGGGAAGGAATTTCAAGTATCTATTTTCTTATTGAAAAATTTCTTGTAACTGAGTAATTAAAGATGTATTTCCCCAACCTCATTCACACGAAATTGTTTATATATGTTAATGGCCCTTTTGTCAAGTTTAGTTATTGTACAACCATATTCTGTATCAACAACTAAAAGGCCTCTAGAGGACCCCAAAACTTATAGGCTCCTCTTGTCTACATTCAACAATGGTGTTGATCATAAGCGCTGATTTAAACTTAAGTGCATATATTTTAGATAAAATTCTTGGTGTGTAATAATTAAGATTGGTTTTAGAATGTATATAAGACACATGCGATTGTATCACTCAGAGAAATCGTATCCAGTATCTCATGATTGCGAAGCCCATATACAAAATTACAACAACAGCAGCAACCGTAACAGTAATGTTGTCCATCACGAAAGCAATTACACCGCTAACATTAATTATAATAATGTTGGTTTCAAATTTTGGCATGAGGCCAGCTATTTCGTGGGGGGGGGGCTAAGGAGATTACATCGACCCCAGTGCTCAACTGGTACTTGTTTTATCCTTTTCTACTCTATGCACACAGCCTGATATTTTTGGGGAGGGGGGGGGGGCAGTCGATTAGAACGACCTCACTACGCAACTGGTACTTAATTTATCGACCCCAAAAGGATGAAAGGCAAAGTCGACTTCCGCGGAATTTGAACTCAGAACGTAAAGACGGACGAAATGCCGCCTTGCATTTTTTCCAGGAAGGATGAAAGACCTAAAAACTATAAGTTATTTTAATCTGACGTACTAACGACTCTGCTAAGTCACCGCTCAACAGTGGTGGCTCGTGTATAGGTACTGCAGTACCCCCTATTTCCATTCGATATTATCGATAACATGCAATATAATGAGTCCTTTTTTCTTTAATTCTTTCTGTATATTATATAATCCTCAAGTTTAATGTCAGTAGCCATCCCCTAGTTTATGAAAAAAATACAAAAACCTTTATATAGAACTGTGCGCTTCACAGTTCCAGCAACGCGGTGTTTGGCTGTTGTGCGAATGCTTACATGTCCGAGATAGGAAGCTTTACGCTAGGGAGAGAGAGAGCACTATCGTTCATCTAGTGCTGACCCCGGTGTGCTGATGAAAAGTAGTGTTTCTTTTTGACACCGCGTGCGTTGTGCTTAAAAACGTGTTTATGTTCTTGAATATGATAAAGTGTAGAATTAGATTATTATCCTGCTTCTAGCTTCAGTGTTGCTGCCAGGATTTGAAAAAATAGGGCACATTTCCCCCGCTTATTTTGTGTTTTAGAGGGAATTTTTGAAAAGCAAGGGGCAAGGGGGCAATTCACGGCGGTGTACAGTGAACAAATTAAACACACTACCCGGCAGTGGCTAAAACGCGAACCAATCAAGTTTATGTATAAATTTTTTTTTTATGTTTGTTTCCTTTTACACAATATTAAAACAAAGGCTAAAAATTTTCTGAAGCAGCACCCCTACTAATTTTATCTATGAGCCGCCACTGCCGCTTAATCATAACTATCATTTCTAGCATGCGAGGGGACAAGGTTTCAGAGGAGGGGAACAGTAGATTATATCGACTCTGGTACTTGATTGGTATTTCCTTTCATCGATCACGGAAATTGAAAAGGCAGAGTCAACCAAAAGCGAGATTTGAATGCAAAGTGAAAACAGCAGGATCACATACCGCAAAGTATACCCTCGCTCTAACGATTTACCAAACCATAAACTTAGATAAACTTAGATATGTTTCGACCAAAGATTGGTCCAGGCCATGTCTAACTTAATAGTACCACCTGATCAACAATAATCATAATCGCGATTACTTTATATTTTGTATTTTTTTAACAACAGGTATAATATTACTAGTGTCTGAATCGATCCCAAACTTTTGACTCTAGAAGAATTAAAGGCATGTCGAATGCGACAGGATTTGAACTCAAAACGTAAATCCTTGTAATTAAATGTTGTAGGAACTTTTTCTAACACTATCGTATTTGCCATACAAAATGATGGGGCTTCGAGGTCACTTGGCTTATTAGGTAAAGCAGCAATAATCTCTCATTATATCACTTCATCAAAGAATTGGTGGAAGTATACAGCTTCGGACAAAATACCTTCCCTCCGCTGTCAACGAATTGGTGGACGCGTTAGCACATTAGACAGACAAAACGCCTTGCAGTATTTGTTTTGACCCTGCGTTCTGAGTTCAAATCGTACCCCTTACTACTTGTGTGGTGGGCCTAATCTGACATCCAGCCTTTTTGTTGCAAGTATCTGGACCATTTTTGTTTTGTTTTGAGGATATATCCATCTATTTCTCCCACAAATCTCTGTAGCTTTGAAAAAGTTAAGCTAGGAAGGAGGAACAGATACTGTCATTCTCATGAGAGGTAATAACATTCATTGTTAACTGGTTATACTTTTTAGATCTAGTGTCTTGATAACAAAGAACATATAAAATAACTGTCGAATCCAGTTTTCACTACAGCTGACTAAAAGATGAGTTAAAAAAAAAGGTACATCTAACAACACGGATGGTTAAGGCTGGTATGCTTTGATTATGTGTTTGCTCAATTAGGTCTGACCAAGTGCCAAACAACATTAACAACATCAAAAATAACTACAGCGCTCAAACCATCTGCACACTTCTAATGATACTGCCAACGGTAAACGTTACTAATGTAATAAAGACAACTACAAGAATTACAACAGCAAAAACAAAAAGAAAAGTAATGATGATTTCTAATAATAGCAGAACCATATATCGTTGGTGCAAGTGAAAAGGTAAACAGATGTAATAGTCTGAAAATAGGTTAAGCCAGCTGCTTAGCTACCCCAAGGAGATTCACAGCGTGCGTTTAAAATGTGAAGTTAAATAAATATTATAGAGTTGAATTTTGATAATAATAATGGTTTCAAATTTTGTCACAAGGGTAGTCTATTGTGGGAGGGGACTAGTCAATTACATCAACCCCAGTGTTTCACTGGTACTTAATTTTACCGATCCCGAACGGATGAAAGGCAAAGTCGACCTCGGCGGAATTTGAACTCAGAACATAAATAATAATAATAATAATAATAATAATAATAATAATAATTATTAAAAGACACTGAAAAAGCTTACGCCTCACAGAAGTGACTGAACATGTTGATAATGTCACATTCTTGTGATGTAATCAGCAAGTGCTCCAAAATGTCATTTATGTATTATTTCCAATGCAGCATAACTGTTATATATCTATATATAATGCCATATACAGGGGTGGGAAAACTGCCTATAGTAATGCGAACTGCGAGGAAGAAAACTGCTAAACTGGCAATATGACCATCCCCAAGTACAACAATATATATATATATATATATATATATAATCTTTTGTGGGATACATACGTTTCAACATCAAAACTTTCGTCAAATGCAAACGTATTTATCCCACAAAAGATTATATATATATATATATATATATATATATATATATATATATATATATATATATATAAGGATATTTGGGTTGGCAAAGGAAAATTATGTACGGGTCAGTGGTACATTTTCTTTTCAAAATCAGCGAGAAAGAAAATATTCACGGATAACTGTTTTAAAAACTGGCTTCTCTACTAATATTATAAATTCATATTTATAACTATAATTATTGGTGCATTTGGTAGACGGAAACTGAAAGAAGCCCGTCATATATATATATATATATATATATATATATATATATATATATATATATATATATATATGTGTGTGTGTGTGTGTGTGTATATGTTTGTGTGTGTGTCCCCCCAACATCGCTTGACAACCGATGTTGGTGTGTTTACGTCCCCGTAACTTAGCGGTTCGGCAAAATAGACCGATAGAATAAGTAATAGGCTTACAAAAAATAAGTCCTAGGGTCGATTTGCTCGATTAAAGGCGGTGCTCCAGCATGGCCGCAGTCAAAATGACTGAAACAAGTAAAAGAATAAAAGAATCTAAGTGGTAATCTAGAAAAGATGAGATTTTCAAGCAAAGAAAGTAACTAGTTTACACGCGCTTTGCAAATACAATCTGTGAGCAGAACAGTAGTAATATGCAATACTTTTCTAAAGTTCAACACATAACGTTTCATCGCCTGTTGTTATTTAACGATGGTGTTATATTTTTTGTTAGAAGCTACCTCCTTCTTTGCAGGAAGAATTTAAATAACTAAAAAAGGAATACATATACGCATGTTTATATGGAAAGTTGGGAAACCACTGCGGCTTTAGAGGATTATGGAGAAAAATATGGTAAATCTATCCAGGCAGTATGAAGAAGCATTGCAATAAAGAGGTAAAATGAAACGTCACACAAGGAAAGGAAACCCCGTAGATAGCAATAATCTTATACAATACACGAGAATATGGAGTAAGTTGTTCTAAAGACTTAAATACATACGGTACAAATTATGGCCCTTCTACAAAAATAATTGCATCATTACTTTTATATATCCTCGGAATGGTAATTGTTGAGCGAGCTCTTTTGAATATCGAAGACCGGTGTTTATAAAAAAAGTATTCAACCGTCAAAAAGTATGTTTAACTGCGAAACCTTTGAAATAAAGTTTGTCAGATAAACAAAACTGACGATCTTATTATGTTGGCTTTTGAAAACTCAATGATTTCTCAGTTTATGTGAAAAACTGATGTTTCTAAATTTCAGATTTCAATCTTGGGTAGAAACTGTGCCAAATTTTTTGGCTGGAGGGCCGTTAGTTCAAAGGTTTTACAATTTTAGCGTCCTTTTTGACGGTTGAATCGTTATTTATGGACACTTTCACTCGATATTTAACGGAGAGCTCGCTAAAAAATGTCATTCATAGGATATGTTAGCATACTGATGCAATTTTTTTTTTTTTTGTAGAATTACAAATTATACCGTGTGTTTCCAAGTCTTTAGAATGTATACTCCGTATTCCTGAGTGTCGTATAAGACGAATAAAAAGGATTGGCGTCAGATAAAGCTTTCGTTGCAAAATACTACCTGAAAAATTTCCGCCCAATCTATGCTAGCGTAGAAAAGCGGACATAAAATTGATGATGATAAGAAGGATGAAAGTC
This sequence comes from Octopus bimaculoides, assembly GCF_046866305.1. NCBI lineage: Eukaryota > Metazoa > Mollusca > Cephalopoda > Octopoda > Octopodidae > Octopus > Octopus bimaculoides. The sequence continues at coordinate 159,263,753 of NC_142928.1, forward strand.
AGTGGCATAACGAGGATTTTGGCCGTTCCGTACTGTAGTTAAATTGGCTGCTCACTTCCTAAAACATAACAAGCCTTCAACCACAGCAAACACACATATATACAGTGGTTACTCTGTGCGGTCTGTACACCTCTTAGATTCCAGATTACACCATTGGTTAGTATTTGTTGTGCTTGTAAGTTTTTTTGCTGTTAATGTTTGATAAAGATTCGTAGAATTTATTCTCAGTAGCAGAAATAATTCACTTCAATATAATTACGTTTAAAGATGTTACTGAGGGCGTTGGCTGAGGAAAATGTAGGTCTGTTAGCTTAAAGAAATTTTTGGCTTTGTTGGTGCATACGTGTAAAATAAAAAAAAAGGTTGTAACAAATATACACAAAACAATACCTGCAACATATATAAGTAACTTAGTTTAATCTTTTTTAACAAGTTTTTTTTTTCTATATTTTCGCGCGAGATCTTCACAGAAAATATGAAAAACCTGACGTAAAAGATAAAAACTAGAAAAAAAAAACCGCCGTTACACACATGTACACACACACACGCACACGATACAATATGCATACAATATATATCATACCCTGAATTCGCAAACAAGTTTATTAGTGTATGCATGTCAGTATTTATAGCAGCATATGTATACATGGCCAAGACTCATGAGAGAGAGAGAGAGAGAGATAGAGAGAAAGAGAGTGAGAGAGAGAGAGAGAGAGAGAGAGAGAGTGAGAGAGAGAGAGAGAGAGAGTGAGAGAGAGAGAGAGAGATAGAAAGCCAGACTGATAAATAAGTTTTTGACTGACAGAGCGACATATATATATATATATATATATATATATATATATATATATATATATATATATATATATATATAAAGTTATTTTAGATCTAGTTTAAAAATATCAACGACAGTACACTTATTGATGCGCTGACTTAATGCTAAAAGTAGGGTTGAATTTATTGTAAAGTTCGAGTTAACTTTGAGGGACTTCAAGTCTCACTAAACAGCTTATTCAGTTAATAAGGTTATTCAGTTAAGAAGCTTACTTCGCAACCACATGGTCTCAGGTTCAGTCCTAGTGCATGGCACATTGGGCATACGTCGTATAGTGTAAACCCGGGTTGACAAAATACCTTGTTAGAGTAAGTGGGTGACGGAAAATGTGCGAAGTATATATATATATATATATATATATATATATATATAACGTAAAGGAATACGGATTTTCTAATACGGACAGATATCTTACATGCACTCTGGATGAAACCCAAATGTCGCTAAATTTTTGAACTTTTGAAATTCTTGTAAACTTCATACGTTTATAACTTTGCCCCTTTCTCTTCTGCTTTTACCCATCTATTTCTCATTCCAGCATACCTAACCGTTAACCCAGACACATTTTTATCTCTCGCTATTTTTTCCCCTAATTTCTTTCTGTTGCAGAGCATAGGCTCGAAAAGTCAAAGACTTTTCCATCTATATATATATACAGATATAGGATAAAAATTAATAATTAATTGATAATTAGTAATTTTACCAAGTAGTCCGGTGTGTTAAAAAACCATTATCGGTAAATGTAAAACCACAATTTAAAATTTAGGGTTCAGCAAGTATTGCTTCACCACACACCGAAAATTATAAATAGCAGAAATAGTAGTTTTTGGCTGCTATTTCTAATTTTCGGTGTGTGGTGAAGCAATACTTGCTGAACCCTAACTTTTAAATTATATATATATATATATATATATATATATATATATATATATATATATATATATTTATATATATATATATATATATATAATCTTTTACTTGTTTCAGTCATTTGACTGCGTCCATGCTGGAGCACTTGCTTCAAGAATTTTTTAGTTGAATGTATCGACTCCAGTACTTATTTTCATTTAAAAAAAAATTTTGTACAAGCTTGGTGCTTATTCTATTGGTTTCTTTTGTCGAACTGCTATGTCACGGGGACGTAATCACACCAGCACCAGTTGTCAAGCGGTAGTAGGAGGAAGAACACTGACACAATGACACATACACACACACACAGACATATATATACACATACATATGTACGACGGGATTCTTCCAGTTTCCATCTACCAAATTCACTCACAAGACTTTGGTCGGCCTGAGGTTATAGTAGAAGACACTTGCCCAAGGTGCTACGATACATACATACATATATATATATATATATATATATATATATAGTCATAAATATGTCTGACTGTGTGTCTGTCTGTCTATCGATTCAAAGGAGTGGACAAGATCAAAAAGAACCTATGTCCGGCCACTTAGATTACAAACATATAGACAGGTTATTTTCTATTTTAGTAACTTATTGAAACGAAAGTAACGCAAAAAACAAAACAATGATGTGCACGTACAAACACACACAGACAGAGAGGGAGGGAGAGAGAGAAAAAGAGAGAGAGAGAGGTGGGAAATTATGGCAGAGTTTTACATATAATATGGTTGCTGACATTTCATGTAACTCAGATAATGTAGTTTGAATACAAAACTAAAAGAAAAAATCTCCCGCTTTAATTTTTTAAATCTAATAAAAAGAAAAAACCGGAGTAGGAGATAGATAGATAGATAGATGGATAGGGAGAGAGAGAGAGGGAGAGTGGGGAGAGCACACAAATCTGACATCAACTTCCGGCAAGAAAATATAAACACATCAGTAATTATTGATTGTTATGATTAAAAAAGTGAAAGAATTCCTCTTCATTATCATTAATCTGCTGTGTCATCACCAGCCTCTTCCGACTCTTTCTCCTTATTTGTTCATCATTATTTTCTTTCCACACCTAGTGCGATGTAAACATTCACCCATTGTAATCTGTTTTTGTATCGTCCTCCTCATTCCTGGTAGCAAAGGAAAAAAAAGGAATCATTGTAGCTCGTCGGACAAAATACTCAGCGTCATTTCTTCCGGCTCTTTACGTTCTGACTTCAAATTCCGCCGAAGTCGACTGAGTCACTCATTCCTCCGGGGATGTATAAAAATAAAATGAAGTACCAGTCAAGTACTGGGGTTTGTCCTTTCCCCGTAAAACTGTTGGCATTGAGACTATATCAGGAACCATTGGCGGTGAGCTGACAGAATCGTTCCTTACCTTCTGAGTTCAAAGGCCCCCGAGGAAGACTTTGCCATTCATTCTTTCGGGGTCAAGTATTGGGGGTTGATGTAATCGACTAGCCTCCTCCTGTAAAAATTACTGGCCTTGTCTCAAAATTTGAAAACATTATTATTATTTTATTTGACACTCGAAGCATAAGCTCATGAGTTTTATTGTTTTCTTCTCTCCACTACGAATCTCGCGTATATAATCCAAGCTTTACCACGTGAAAATGTTTTGAAGTATTTGGTTAAAAAGGTTTTATTAACCCGAAGACCGTCTGTCCCTGACACCCGGAATAGACAAACAACGATTTTTTACAGACTATATTTGCTTACAATTTTTGACTACCGAGCAGCAATCAAAACTAATGTGAATGTGCACAAAAACAGACAATGCAAAATCAAATTACACGATAGAACGAAATAAAAACAATGATGAAACTGGATATTTAATAAATAATATAATATCTAATATATTTTAAGGAATAATTTTAACGGTAGCGGTAACAACTATCACAATAACGACAATCCTACATAGCCATTAGCAGACGAAGTATGCAGCATGTAGTAGTAATCGCAAAGGTATTCAAGAGGTTAGCTTTGCCTCAAACACTATTTTTAGAGACTTAACAAAATTCCCAGAAAAAGGAATTCGGAGAAATTTGTTAATCGACACAGTGTCTCCTTGTTTCGGGTTCTAATGCAAGAGAAGGCTATCGTATATATATATTTTTATATATATATATATATATATATATATATATCAAACGTACATTAAACTACACCACAACGCTTCATTTCGATTGAGAAAGAATTTGTCCCAAAATTACTGGCGGTACCTCTTTTAACTACTGTTTAGTCGATAATTAGATACATCTGCCACCCTTTTTAAGGTGCACACACACACACACACACACACACACACACACACACAGGCGTACACCAACTAATGTTTCGAGTTAGTCTTTTTCGATTTTACCTCGTTTTTTTTTTAAAGAAATTAATAAAAACATCTTAACTTCACTCGAATTATTCAACTTTATGTTCGGTCTCAGCGAACCTATTTAAAGACCTAAAAATTAAGAAAATTGAAACAAATACACCCAAAAAGTAAATACTGATGTGGAAAATCAAATAAAATACCTGTGAAAATACGTACAAACCATTTATTATAACAATTAAGCGTTTATAATGTTTTTAAAATGTTTTCTTTTTCGTGTTACGTCGTTTTTCGAGTTAAGTTGCATGTCTTGGAACCAGTTACCGACGTAAGCTGCAATGTACCTGTGTTTGTGTGTGTGATGAAGATTGCCAAAACACAAGCTGGAATAATTAAATAAACCTCCGCCAATACACTCATGTTCCCGGTATACAGAGATGAGAAATATAAGGGTGACTTATGAGAGACATTGAAAAACGATGTGGATCCATGGCTGGTCGCCAATTTTGTATCGTAGTATGCGGCAGGAGATTAAAGCCGAGATGACAGGAGACGACGTATGGTCAGGGGGCGACGTATGGATATGCAAGCTCTAATAGTCATCTAAGGTCACAGGGCCTCACCAGAGTTGTGTACCTAGTTGAAGGTGCCGAGACAAAAAAAGCATAGGACTGATGGTACAGGGCATAATGCAGTATTGCTACAGATGTGACAACCACTTGAGGCTTAAAGAACTGGAAAGACTAGGAAAGAAAACGAGAAAGGGAAGCAGCAGAAACTACCTGAAGCAGAAACAAGAAAAGCAAACCTGTTTTCAGAGTATGGATATTCCGGGGAAGTAAACAGGACCGAGGTACAGTTGGGGTTACAATATAGGAGGCGCATGAAGAACAGGTTGTTGATTAAAGAAAGAAAAAAAAATGATTTACAAAAAACTACAACAATATTATCCGGGAGAGAGAGAGAGAGAGAGAGAGAGAGAGAGAGAGAGAGAGAGAGAGAGAGAGAGAGAGAGAGAGAGAGAGAGAGAGAGAAATAAGTTACATACATACAAACGCGTGCACTCACAAGATATGCGATTTTCTCTATTAGATATTAGCTTGATCTTCGAAGGTAAGTGAATAGTAATTGTAAATAACCAAAACGTGTTCGGAGGTTCAACCTCTTCCAGAAAGGGATGACGCCCCTTCTCAAAATAATGAAGGGGATGAATTGAGATTCAGTCTTTCAAAGATCAATTTAATATCTAATCATATATCTGTGGTGCTATGGATATTCCGGGGATGTAAAAAGGACTGAGGTACAGTTGGGGGTTACAATATAGGAGACACGCGAAGAATCTGGTAGTTGATTAAAGAAAGAAAGAAAGAAAAAAAATGACTTTACAACAAACTACAACAGTATTATCTGGAAGACAACGAATAATATCTAACCGAGCCAATTCAGAAAATATTAGCTGCGCCTTTGGGTGCACTACACGGCGGTATCAACAATGGCAGACGGGTAGGGATGCAAAGTACTCTAACGCGACCAAAACATCAGTCATTTCCTCTTTGCTTCGTGTCTGAAAGCCCAAAATGTTTGTATGCTATATCTCCTTTTAATTCTATCGCGTTTTAATTAATGTGATTTTACATTTGTTTCAGTGCAATTAATTATTTAGCAAATTTTTTTTAATTCCACCCCGCCCTCCTTTAAATTGTATAACATCTTTCATCTCTCCTTTCATTTGTACATAACTATCTTAGTCTTCTTACTCCTCACATCTTTTGTCAGTTCCCTCTTTGACGATGATCATATTTTCATATCTCTTTGAGCCCTTGAGACTAATAAATACATCATCATCATGGTTATTATTATCGACTTATCTCTCCCCCAAATTCCTGGCCTTGTGCCTATAGTAGAAAGTATTATTATTACACGCAAAACCCTCACAACACACACACACATTCTTTGTTTTGTCTTGTACTGTCCATAATGTCTTTTTTTATGTAAACGCTTGTGGTTAATAAAGAAATGATTATTATTATTATACTAGTGCTATTTCTACTTCTAGTACTACTATCTAGTATATTCGTTTTGACAGTTATTAACGGTTATAATAACATTGCTAACTTACTTCAGGTTTCGCTTCGTCTGGTTTACTCGCCATATCTGCCGGGGATCGAGAAGAGGCTTAGAAGGTTAAAAAAAAACGTCTCTCTTCGACTTCTATGATGGTCCGACTGAAATAAACGAGGCAGTAGAGCAGACACACACATACGCACTCACCCTCCTTCAGTTTGTGTGATAGAAGCATCAGTCGTCACCACCTCCCTCGCAATCTCACTAACTGCATCAACCAATAACATTTACAAATGTAACCAACAACAGCTCCATAACCACCACTATCACCATGAGAGTGAGTGCGTTTCTGCCACCTTCACCGCCACCAAACTAGTTAAGAGGGCATCACCACCACCATCACTACAACCAAAAATGTCTTATTTACATTGAATACTACTACAACGACTACGAGCTAACGAGGGAGCCGATAGGTGGTCGCTCCAGGCGGTCGCTTGACCTGTATGAAATAGCAGCCAAGATAACTCGCAGATCACACACTATCGTCTTAAATGGAAAAAAATAAATAAATAAATAAATAAAGGCATTTTTGAAAATGTGGGATTCGGTTCCTTGTGAGTAAAGGAAAATTCGAGATCATCTCTATAGGAATGTTTTTGATCATAGCTCTCTCTCTGCGCTGTTAGGATTGACTTGGGAGTTAAATAGTAACAAACTATTACGATCGCCAGTAACATCTTCGATTACAACAATCGCAAACACTCAAAAATCCTCGTTTCACTGTCACTACATGCATCACCTACGCATGTACACCGCCGTCGCCGCCGCCACCACAAAAACCACCACCGGCATTCACTGCTACCACTACAACTGCCAAAACTACTACCACCGATATAACTACCGCCACCATTGCCGTCAACACTATCCCTCCTCCTTTACCATTGTCACTACCACTACAGATGAACTCGTCCCGTTCCACCATCACCACCACTACCCCCCCCCCGTTACTGCTGCCGTTACGTTATTGATGTTACCGTGAAATTTAACCAAACCCACGAACTGGTAGAATCATTTGAGCTTAGTGACATTTCTTCCAGCTCTTTCGTCCTTACGGCAGTTGATGAAATAAGAACCAGTTAAGCACTGGGATCGATGGAATCGACAAATCCCCTAACCCTTGTCCCCTAAAATTGCTGTCCCTGTGCCAAAATTTGAAACCTTTATGAAACCCAGCCACCTTCCACCTCCATCGTTACCAGTTATAAGATAGCCCTCTTTTCTACAAAAGGCACAAAGCCTGAAGTTTGGTGGGAGAGGGCTAGTCGATTATATTGACCCCAGTGGTACTTATTTCATCGACCCTAAAAGGATGAAAGGCAAAATCCACCACGGCAGAATTTGAACTCTGAACGTAAGGACTGGCGAAATATCACTAACCATTTCGCCCGGCGTGCTAACGATTCTTTTCTACTCTAGGCACAAGGCCCGAAATTTTGGGGAAGGGGACTAAGTCGACTACATCGACCCAGTATGCAATTGGTACTTAATTTATCGACCCCGAAAGGATGAAAAGCAAAGTCAACCTCGGCGGAATTTGAACTCAGAACGTAAAGGCAGACGAAATACCAATTTCTTGATTGGCCACAGGGGGCCAAACACAGAAATGGACAAAACAACTGATTGGGATCAGTAATACGTTATGATTTTACAAAAAATATGAATATAAAAATATTTAAAAAATCGAACGAAATTAGGAATTTCATTTCGACCAGCGTGCTACCGATTCTGCCAGCTCGCCGCCCTATAATCACTTATAATAATAATATTAATAATCCTTTTTACTATAAGTGCAAGACCTGACATTTTAGTGGAGGTGGCTAGTCGACTACATCGACCTCAGTGCTTGACTGGTACTTACTTCGTCGACCCCGAAAGGATAAAAGACAAAGTCGACCTTGGCCGAATTTGAACCACAGATCGTAAAGACGGACGAAATACCGTTATTTCGCTCGGCGTGCTAACGATTCTGCCAGCTCGTTGCCCATGTACTTATATTAAATGGAATAGTTGTATACAGTGCTCAGGTGTACACTGAGACCTGCTAAAAGCGGTAGTCAAATCGTCCTCAAATCATCATCTTATACGAGGAAGAATACATTAGATCAGTAGTTCTCGACTATTTTTTGCTTAAAGACCCTTTTGATTCCTATTTTACACTACTGGACCTATATAACCATTCGATGTGTATATAAGAAAACAACTTTCTACTGTACTTTTATAATTAAACATTATTAGGAATTGTATAAATTTTAAAAAAATATTCTGTATATTGTGGAAGTATAAGCAATTTATTGCACATAAAGTTTAAGAACAAACTCTTATATGGACCCCGGTTGAGAACCACTACTTTAGAAAAAAAACATAACAAAAAATGCAACAACAAACAACAGCATAAAAGAACGGAATGGTAATTGCAGGCAAGATTTTGATCAGGATTTGTCTCATTCAATGTTGACTTGGCATTAGAAAGCAACAGAGTAAACACACAATCACTCACAGGACGCAACAGATACGCACATCCTTACACACATGGCACGCATACGCAATCTTACACACACACACACACACACACACACACACACGTAGATCACAGAACACGCTCATGCATACACACACACACACACACACGTGTACACACACACATGTGTACACACTCATGTGTACACACACGTATCACAGCACACACACACACACATACACACAACCATACACACTCAGTGCACTGTACATACACACACACAAACACAAATATTAGGTTGTTCAGAAAATAATGATCGATTTCAGAAACAATTTTATTCTGGAAAAATTAACAATAGCAATGTTTCGATTAGTCCACGTATGAACCGTGAACATCTCTGCCTCTCTGCCATCGACCAACGAGATTATTTATGCTTTGTCGATAAAAACCTATTGGCTTTGATGCTAAGAAATCTTTGAAAGTTGATTCCACCTTTGGTTTTATCACTTAAAAACGTGTTTAAATGCTTTAAAAATGGTTGGCAATGGGTGAAAGATTAAGAGAATATGGAGGACCACAATATACAGAATATTAAAACTTTTTTTTATACAATTCTTAATAATGTTTAATTATAAAGTACAGTAGAAAGTTGTTGTTTTCTTATATAAACATCGAATGGTTATATAGGTCCAGTAGTGTAAAATAGGAATCAAAAGGGTCCTTAAATCTGTGAGTTTTTGCAGGGTCATTTTAGTAACATTGTGACTTGGCATTATCGTGGAGCAGAATTGGGCCACGCCGATTCACCAATGCTGGTCTCATTTTTTGCAAGTGAGCATGAATTTCAGCGACTTGATTGCAGTTAAACCTCTGCTGTAATGCTCTGACTGGCTTTCAGATAGCTGTAATGGACAACATCAATTGCAGACTATCAGACAATCACCATAACCTTTTGCTGACACAACTTTGGCTTTGAGAAATGTTTGGGGGACTCATCACGATTAAGTCACAGACCCAATCGTTTACGGTTATCATAAAGGATCCATTTTTCGTCACAAGTGATAATTCGATCAAGAAAAGCATCATTGGTGTTTCGTAGAAAGAGCATCGAGCACACCTCAAAACGCCGAAATTTTTGATTTTCATTGAGCTCATGCAGTACCCATTTATCGAGCTTTTTCACCTTACCAGTCTTTTGCAGATTGCGTGAGACCGTTGCAATACCGACATCAAGTGCCTAAGACATTTCTCTGACACTTTGACGTGGGTTTTGTTCAACAATTGCTTTCAATTGTTCATTGTTAAGACTGCATGATCGTCCTCTACCTTCTTAATCTTCAAGGCTCTCATCAGCACTACGGAATTTCTGAAACCACCTTCATACTGTGCGATCACTTGTGCACCCCTCTCCCCATGCTCTGTTGATATTGGCAGCAGTTTGGGAGGCATGTGCCGTGCCCAAGTTTGAACTCATGCAAGAGAAATAAGTAAAAGTCCTTTTTTTGTAATGTTCATAATTAAGGGCGCTTATGCTTCAAGAATGTTTTCTGTCTGAAATAAGTAGAAAATTATTAAAGAGCATACATCAATTATTAAGTATGTTGAAATTCACCTAAAATATAATTAAAATACTATGATGAAATTGCGTTTCAAAACACAACACTTAGAGCGGTCATTATTTTTGGAACAACCTAATACTTACACACAAGGCACAATATATACACTGCTTGGGGTGTTAGTCAGTGATGAAGAGCTTCTATGTGGTCCTATGGCCTCTGCAGCAGGCCTCACACCATACTCTATCATCATATGCTATCATCTTAAACACAGATATATTGGATATATCAGATATGTAGTGCCTGATACACAAAAAAGTGAAATTGTCACTTTGATCATGCATCTACTCAGGTCTAACCAAGTGTTCAATAAAGAAAAAAAAGCAGTTATCCACTCATCTGTCGCTTTGTCAGTTTAACGAGTAATCTATCTATCTATCTATCTATCTATCTATCTATCTATCTATCTATCTATCTATCTATCTGTCTATCAGTCTGTCTGTCTGTCTGTCTGTCTGTCTGTCTGTCCGTCCGTCCGGGACAAAATGGGCAAAGTGGGTTAAACACTTTGAGTCAGAAATCTGTTCAATAAGGGCTGGCCTAGAGCTAAACAACAACAAAAAGAGCCCTTTATTGTTGCTAGACCTGTTAGATAAAGTAGTGAAATCTCTCAAATCACACCACACTGGGTTTTTTTAAAGGACAATGTAGTCTTACATATATAAGAAGGAGGAATAGACACCTCTGAATCAGGACTGAGCTGGGGCTAAAAAACAGAAACAACAATAACATCATCCAGAACTATACGAATGTAACATAAGCCAGGAATCAGAAAGGTAAAACTATATTGTTTGCCAACGTCACCATGAATTTGGTTTTTCAGTATTATGATTGTTTAGCCTCAAGTTAATCCCAATCGAGCAATCCTACAATAAAAAGCATGCTAGCGTTGATTATTCCCGTCTTTTGGTGAGTACGTAGGAGTACATTGTCTAAAGTAGCGTTTAGCTAACCTTTGTTAGTCCAGCATTTCCTTGATGACAAGTCGAATCGGCAACTACACCATAAATCTTTCGTAGTGATATCCAAAAGCAGATGAATTCTAATTTGAAACCTCAGCATGCCCTGAAAGGATTTTAAGCACCTCTGAGAAATAGTAATCTAATATATTCTAGCTTTCTGTAATGTGATAGTAAGGCGATTTGGAAGCTATTTATAGCAAGGCCAAACAACCTCATTGTGGCCCCTTCGGTAGTCCATACAACGCACAGATTGTGTACTTATTCAGCTCTTTATATCATTTCTATGATAACATCGTCGCACAAGACCATAAATTTTGGTGGTAGCGGTTCGTCGGTTATATCGACCTAGCACTTGATATATATCTAATTTTGTCGATCCCAGAAGGATGAAAGGCAAAATTGACATCGACAGGATTTGAACTTAGAATATACAGAATCAGAAAAAAATGACTGAAGGTATTTAGTTCGCCTCTCTAACGAAGTGGCAAATCCGCCATCTTAATCCATCCATTCATCAATAGAGTTAAGCAACGTCAGACGAATTTTGGCTTTGGAACTCACCAAAAGATACCTGGAGTGTTATTTTGGATATATCTCTATTTGGTGTTATTAAATGATGTGTTTAAATTTGAAGGTTGAGAAAATTTTAGAACTAGGCAAAATGGCGGATCCCTGTCATTCGACGATGAGAATTAAGGAGTTTGATTCTAATTACCTGCTCCTGAATTAACATGCAAGGGGCTGAGCATCCCACAAGCATGCGTACCCTTAATGTAATTATTCTCAGAATCAGCGTTATACTATGTGTGTAACAAGGTTGTATTTTTTGATTATAAGTATAATCTACCTGGCAGGATTCTATACAGTTTCCATCTAATTTTATTTACAACACACCAGTCGACCCGAAGGTAGAGAAAATGACATTTGTCCAAAATGCCAGTCAAGTATGAACGAATACAGGAGTACGTGGCTGCGAAGCGAACATCGTAACTCATACTGCCCCAACAGAATGAAGCTAAATTGACAAAACAGGAACATCATCTTTATATCATTTCAGCAGAGGAACTATAACATGCAGCATTATGAAGTTGTGCGCATAAAATCTCTTTAGTTTTGTTCTGCAATGAACTTGGAGAATATCCTCAGTAAATCTATACTGTTTAACCAAACACTTTGAAACATAGTCACCTGAAATGTATAATAATCGAGATTGGAATACCGCGGTTCCTCAGCATGGTCGCAATCCCAATAACTACACATCGTAAAAGAATACAAATATATTCTCAAATACTGCACGAAAGATGTGTGATTCTCTTCCTTTTAATCAATAAAATTGTTTTTATCTAACTCGGACACTGAAACGTGTCCGTTACTTTTACCACTTGACAAAAACTACTGCTATATTTTCATTATTGTCCAAGAATTTGAACTAGCAGCTATTCCTGGAATTATGTTAATTGTTTTCATTCAGATTCTAAATGTCCCTAAAGGGAATTTTTTGTCTTCTAACTGCAAGAATAATCTGTCTGAGAAAGATTTCGCACCTCACTATATTTACATACGTAAGACTACGCTGTATTTATATTTAACATTCAGAACGTACCCTGGGGTTATTATTGTTGATTACGAAATGTTACAGTTCTCCATCGTGAAGGCCGTTTACAACGCCCTCAATATCATTATAACAATACTGTGTAACGTCAAAATGTGACAAATCACTTTAGTGAATAGTGAGGTCACATGAGCAGGATTTATAATCTTCAACCTTCAGGTTATTATAGACAAGCCGATTATGATACAAATTCAGTGAAATAATCTCGACTATAATGTACAGTTATGTGAGTATATAGGTAATTGTGTGTGTGTGCGTGCGTGTGTGTGTGTGTGTGTGCGTAAGGGGGAAATTAATGTGTAGATGTATAGCTGTGTGGAATATAATGAATTTCTACATGTTGTTTGTTTCGCCTCAGATCAGCTCTGACTGAGCAGACCTATGACAAAAAACCAGATTGTGACAATACCCATCCTTTTGTAGATCAAGATTTACATGGTTAAATAGGTACTTCTTTTAAAAAGTAGATAAAATTTGACTACAATTTCTAGCAAGTCATACGACTGCATTATAGATTCTTTCATTTGCTCGTGGTTCCATCATTGGTTGGTCGTGTCAGTTAAAACTTCTCACCAGTATTGTCTTCATATTCTCGTATAGAATAATGCTTTGTTTTTGACCCAGTTCTCTCTCTCACCTCTCTTGACCATTATTGTCATTAACGCAAATGATTTTTCTTCTCAATACGTGTATAATTTCAGCGGATCATATACATACAAAATATGAATGTATGAATATTTTAGCCCTTTCGTAGCCATGTTTCTAATAAAATATATTGTCTATAAGTTACAATATTTTTTAAAAAATAATCTGGAATTTGCAGGTATTTCAGAAAATATCTATCATTAAAGTTGGTGTTTTGAAACAACAAAATATTCTTCCAAAACACCATAACAGAAAGTTTAAGTTTAATCGTGAATTCTTTTGAAGAATTATGAAATTTCCCCCTAGCAAACAAAAACATACATTGGTTTTATTTTTTGATTATTTTTGATGGGGTATCATCGTCTCTGATATGTTTGATAATATCATCGGTTCTTAATAATTAGCTCCTCGAAGAACTTGAAAGGGTGAAAGAAAGTGAAAGTTAGCCTGTGCAGGATTTGGACGTAGAATGCAAAAGGACAAAAGTCAAATCACACACACACACACACACACACACACACACACACACACACACACACACACACACACACACACACACACACGTATGTGTTTATATATATATATATATATATATATGTATATATATATATATATATATATATATATATATATATATATATATATATACACATACATACATAGATACATACATGTACAAATTCGCAAGCTGTTCAATGTTACAGGAAACTTGAACATCACTGGAGATGTAGACGGGCTAAACTTCCCGCGCAAAGATGGTAGCCATGGCCTTAAATTTGTATTGATGTCATATGATGCACATATTTTGACACTGAAGTATTAGCTGCAGAAGAGGAAAAAGGGAAGTAACTATATTGCACAAGTTTGTGAGCCAGTAACTATATTGCACAAGATAACTCATTAACATGAAGAAAGGCTTGAAATAAGAGCTAATCTAGATTCCGTATCAGTAGAACAAAAAAAAAAAAAGTTCACCGAAAAGGTAGTGAACGAGTACTTGGCACGAAAGATGCTAGTCACAGGGAGAATAATCGCATCGAATGGTTGACATGGAGTACAGACAAGTTTATGACATTCCACTTTGAAGGCTACCTCCATGCAAATGAAGGAGAAATCGCACCCATTAATTGCAGAATAAAAAGTAGAAAACATTTACAGACAACAAATGTAAGCTGTGCAAAACTAAGACTGAAGACATGAACCACATTATTTCCAAGTGCGAGAGAATGTCTTCTGGATATTATCTTCTCCTGAGGCATGATGCAGTGGCTAAAGCAGGCTGTAACAGGATGAAAAGAAAACAACAACAAACGAAGTTGACTATATTGAGACCAACCGGTCAAAAGAATCCGGCCGGTTTTGTTTTAACAGCAAGTTAAAACTGGTCAGATATCGTTATATGGGACCACAAAAAAAAAAAAAAAAAAAATTTGTATTGTCTTCTTTTTTCTCACCCTCTTCCAGACTGTTCTGGAACAGAATGAGAGGAAAAAAAGCCAGAAAACAGATGAGTCAAAAGAATATTGGTAGAAGTTAAAAGTAAAAACAGCCTTTTCGTTAAAACACAACCGACCAGTTATTGTTGTGGGACCACGCTAAAAAATATGCTCTGTTGCGGAAATCAGCAGCTCCCTGGACATCTATGTAGTCAGAAAAACAGAGGAGAAAGGAAAAATCTAAGGACAGTTGATAAAGGATCTTCAAATCCAGTTTTCAAGATGAACTTTCAATTTGATACCTACTATTATTAGAGCAACAGGATACATACCCATCCACCTGGAGTAAAGCATGGCTGAAGTTGGGTTTGGGGGGAGAGAATGCAATTCCTTAATCCAGACACTAAAAGTGATCATGATTACTGGGATAATGAAAATCTGCAAGACCTTCTTAAGATTTAAAGGATGATGAACAAAACAAGGTGTTTTCCTCTACACTTTACTACCAAGCAGGCTTCTGGTCAAGATTAACCCTAAATTAAAAGGAAAAAAAAAAGCATATATGTATGTATGTATGTATAGCCAAAGAGTTTCCGTACAGTTTCTGTCTACCAAATTTCAGTACCAAGACTTGTTCGACCAGATGTTAAGGTAGAAAATACTTTGCCAAGATTCCACACGGTGGGATCGAACCCGTATGTATATTTTCATTACAATTCAACAGTGTTATCATTCAAGAAAAAAAAAAGACTTGAGGTACGTGTATGATGAATACCCTGATACAGTTGAAATAGCTACAATGTAACTGTTGATATCCTATTCCTGCTTTACCCTGGGTTGTAGCTGTGAAGCTCCTTACAAGAGGAATTTGCTAATATCAACATTAATCTATTGCAATGGTTTGCTATGGTGTGTCAGGGTGTACTGTTCCTCTACAAGGGATATCTATGTGTATCTTGGGTTTTTATAAATACAATTTACCAGAATGAGGCGAGTGAGTGCAGCTGTTCGGATGCTGACGATTTGGCACGGCTGGTTGGACATTTAGCCTGTTTTTGCGACAGAACTTTTTGATACTAGAAGCAAACACACACACACACACACACACACACACACATACACACACACACACACACACACACGCACGTACGCACGCACGCACGCACGTACGCACGCACGCACGTACGCACGCACGCACGCACACACACACACACACACACACAACACACACACAAACACGGCCCGTGCGCAGAATTATACACATACAGATAAAATGGGTGGCAAACAGAGGCAGCGGTAATGAGAGAGAGAGAGAGCGAGAGAGAGAGAGAGAGTATGCAATTTATTAATTAAACTCGATTGACATAAGCAATTTTCACTTGTATACATAAAGAGAAACAAGGTAAGTGATAATTTTGTATAATTTTTCCTTCTTATTTTTATGTTAAGAGCATTTAATTCTCCATGTGAAGTACACCAAATTTTTCTATTTAATCTCCAGTGTTCCAAGAAGTTAAAAAGACTGAGAACCACTGGCCTAAAGTAGGTAATCCCTGTGGTTGTGTGTAAGACGTGACATTCCCTCCATCTCATTGAACTCTGAATATTCCTAGCAATACAAAGTGGAATGTTGGGGGAAGATACAAGGGGATGTTGAAAAGTTTCTGGCTTTGGGTAAGAGGAAATAGAGGAAAATCAGTTTAATTATGATTTTATTCAACATATTTCCCTCTCAAATTCACACACTTATTGCAGCAGTCCTTCAGGTTTTCTACGAACTCGGAAGGCTGGGCCTCCAACCAGGCTCTTCGCGCTACCCTTAAAGCCTGGAACTTTTCAGTACCCTCTCGTATATCTCAAATTCTCTAAACTTCCAGTTATTTAAGAATATGTAAGGGTTTGTATTGCGAATTACCCCAGTGACTGTCATTTTAAAATGTACAGAGAAAAGTATTCAAAACCTTCACAGTCAAAGTAGTCATTCCATATTGAGGCAATTCGTAACGCAGGAACAGTTAGTTTTCCTTTTTTTAAATTTCTACCTTTTATTCTTAAACTCTTGATGAAAACCAGCATAAGATTCTTATTTAGGACTTAAAGCGAGTCTCTAACTTACTGGTTTGTGGTGTGACACAGCTTAAACACTTCGTTTCCATGTAGTGTGGGTGACAAATGAACATGGCAAAGTTTATCACTTTCCAAGCCATAACCCTGAAATGATGTTTGCTTAGCGTTGTAAACGAACTAAAAATTTACCAGTCATATCCCGATATTTACAAATTGAGCAGCACTTTCTCGCGGTACTTATTTACAGTTCAGAAATAAAGTCAGCAAAAATGAATTATTCTGAGCATGGATCCTACGAGTTCTTGATTCTTTGGTCAGTAAACACGTACTATTATCATCTCAACCATTAAACTTTCGAGTTATAGATCAATGAAATCTTTAATTCTCATTCGCCAAATAAAATGAACTTATTGAACAGACAAAAAGCATAAACATGCTTTTGATTACAGGAAGTGATTACTTGTGGTAAAATTAATTAGTGCCATCGTCTGCTCACCTGCATTGTTTGTCCAAAATAAATTGCAACTGTCATTTTATTCTGTTGATTCATTTCAGTTTGTTTTTTTACCAACACAACAGTACAGTCAATATGTATGACAAACATTGTTTTGTCTCTTAAAGATTCCTGTGATGACATCAGACCGGAAATCGAAGCTATATTTTAAAACACTGTTTCACCATCTCCACTTAAAGTTGGCTCTCTACTCGTTCAACATTTACAAACATTTAGATTTCTACTTTCACATAAAACTTGGCGACTTCTTTTCTCTGAACCATTGCTGTTTAGATACGCCATACCAGTTTTATTGAAATCTACCTTTTTCAAATAGAATCCTGCTATATTTCCCTGATTCCCCTCTCCACAGATGTTTACATAAATGAAGGAGTGTAGCAGGGTGGTGGTGAGTAGAGAAGAAAGCTTCTATGTTTACATAACAAGGGCAGCAAAGGGCAGGAGAAGAGAAAGCCAAGAGGACGAGAATTTTGACCTTAATGTTCTCCTAAGAGGATTATTGTTTTAACTGTCAAGGTAGGACTTCAAATATTGACATAATGAAAAAGAAAAGAGGAAAGAAAGAGTAATGTAAAGTAGAAAGAGGTTAGACAAAAGAAAGATAACAAAAAGAACGAAGAAGAAAGTAACAGAGCGAGAAACACACAGACAGACACAAGCAAATATGAAAATCACATACAGATAATGCAACATCTATTGTAGTCGGTGCATTAAATTTTCTGTTGTCTAAATAGCAACGTTACCTGTTTCACCACTTTCAGTGCTAC